>NW_027192857.1:100000-355000 GCF_949987515.2 Delphinus delphis
CAAATTTAGAAAACCAACTTATGCTTGCTTAAGGGGAAAGGTGAGTTGGGGTGCTGCATAAAACCAGAGATTGAAATGAGCACAGATAAAGTTCCTTAAGCCAAATATGGAATAGACAAGAGCTACTCCTTGCTCAACGAAATGGACTCAACACTGCATATTAAACACCTAAGAATGTACCTGAATAGTAAGTATCTTAAAACCTATGGATTGCTATGTCTCCGAAAGAGAATCAAGCGTGTGTACAGGGGCATAAACGCAGCAGTGATAGGATTGGAGAGGTTCGGTGAGCAAATGAAGAACCTTTGAAGTCATATTTCATGGTACCCATTCCACGGGTCTCAACTACCCAGGTTTAAGGTATTCTTCCTTCAGCTAATACATGCATGTGGAACCTAGAGTATGATCAACCATGTGATCGGGAGACGTGTTCAAATATGTCTCAGTTTTCGTACCCTGGTACTCGGGTGCAACATTCCAGACGCTTTAGTAACACTCTCCCCACTTGGAGAGTCAGCGCCTTTAACCTCCTGTTT
Organism: Delphinus delphis; assembly: GCF_949987515.2. NCBI lineage: Eukaryota > Metazoa > Chordata > Mammalia > Artiodactyla > Delphinidae > Delphinus > Delphinus delphis. The sequence goes on from NW_027192857.1 coordinate 100,537, forward strand.
GGCCCAGTTTGCAATTTCTGCGGAAGATGAACAGGAATAGGGAGAACCAATGATAGACTAGCTGGAGGTGTCTGGACGGGCAAATTTAACTCTCATTTCCCACCAGGAAGAGGAATTAACCAAAGGCTCAGCGTGCCGTGCCAGAACCAGATTAGGGCCTGAAGCCATCCTGTGGTGTTGCGGCCAGCTCACAAGAAAGCGAGTTGAAGAAAGGAGCTCAGGGGCACTGTAATTCACAAACCTGCAGAGTTATAAATGACAGCTATCGTCCAAAAATATACTGAAGTAAGGCTGCCAAGAGGACTTGAAAGCGGAGCAGAATTGCAGGAAACCGATTTCAGGAGGTACACTGGAATTGCATTGAAAGCATAGGAAAAGAGGCAGAACGTCCACAATGATGCACTTGGCCAAAAAGGGTGTATGCGTTTTTTCCCGAATATATTCAGGAAAAAACATATACGCCCTTTTTGGCCAACCAAGCAAGCTTGCAAAGGAAATCTGCACTACAATGAAGTCTCACTTCCCCCCGGTCAAAAGGGCCATCTGAAAAAAGTGTAAAATCCAGAAAGGCAGGACAGGCCATGGAGAACTGGGAGCCTTGTTATGCTGATGGGCGGGATGTAAATTGCCAACAGACACTCGGGAGAAGTGTATGGTGTTTCCTGAAACATCTAAAAAACAAAGCAACAGAGCCTAGGGCACTTCCACTTATGGTCCTATAGCTTAGGGAAATTAAAATCAAAAAGACACAGCCACCCCAAAGTTTGGGACGCCTCTGTTTACAAGAACCTCGTTTACCATACAAGTTCAATATCACAGAAAGTGAAAAATGGATAAAGAACTTGTGGTACTTACGTACAATGCAGTATCACTCAGCAATGAAATCTATGTCATCAGGCCCGTAGCAGCATAATGAGTGGATTCAGGTACGATGATTCTAACTGAAATAAGTCACACAGAAAAAGAAACATCATAAGATATCACTAATACACGGAATGTAAACTTGGTTACACAGGAACTGAATTACAGAACAGAACAGGGTCTCAAATTTAGAAAACCAACTTATGCTTGCTTAAGGGGAAAGGTGAGTTGGGGTGCTGCATAAAACCAGAGATTGAAATGAGCACAGATAAAGTTCCTTAAGCCAAATATGGAATAGACAAGAGCTACTCCTTGCTCAACGAAATGGACTCAACACTGCATATTAAACACCTAAGAATGTACCTGAATAGTAAGTATCTTAAAACCTATGGATTGCTATGTCTCCGAAAGAGAATCAAGCGTGTGTACAGGGGCATAAACGCAGCAGTGATAGGATTGGAGAGGTTCGGTGAGCAAATGAAGAACCTTTGAAGTCATATTTCATGGTACCCATTCCACGGGTCTCAACTACCCAGGTTTAAGGTATTCTTCCTTCAGCTAATACATGCATGTGGAACCTAGAGTATGATCAACCATGTGATCGGGAGACGTGTTCAAATATGTCTCAGTTTTCGTACCCTGGTACTCGGGTGCAACATTCCAGACGCTTTAGTAACACTCTCCCCACTTGGAGAGTCAGCGCCTTTAACCTCCTGTTTGGCCCAGTTTGCAATTTCTGCGGAAGATGAACAGGAATAGGGAGAACCAATGAGAGACTAGCTGGAGGTGTCTGGACGGGCAAATTTAACTCTCATTTCCCACCAGGAAGAGGAATTAACCAAAGGCTCAGCGTGCCATGCCAGAACCAGATTAGGGCCTGAAGCCATCCTGCGGTGTTGCGGCCAGCTCACAAAATAGCGAGTTGAAGAAAGGAGCTCAGGGGCACTGTCATTCACAAACCTGCAGAGTTATAAATGACAGCTATCGTCCAAAAATATACTGAAGTAAGGCTGCCAAGAGGACTTGAAAGCGTGGAGAATTGCAGGAAACCGATTTCAGGAGGTAGACTGGAATTGCATTGAAAGCATAGGAAAAGAGGCAGAACGTCCACAATGATGCACTTGGCCAAAAAGTGCGTATGCGTTTTTTCCTGAATATATTCAGGAAAAAACGCATACGCCCTTTTTGGCCAACCAAGCAAGCTTGCAAAGGAAATCTGCACTACAATGAAGTCTCACTTCCCCCCGGTCAAAAGGGCCATCTGAAAAAAGTGTAAAATCCAGAAAGGCAGGACAGGCCATGGAGAACTGGGAGCCTTGTTATGCTGATGGGCGGGATGTAAATTGCCAAAAGACACTCGGGAGAAGTGTATGGTGTTTCCTGAAACATCTAAAAAACAAAGCAACAGAGCCTAGGGCACTTCCACTTATGGTCCTATAGCTTAGGGAAATTAAAATCAAAAAGACACAGCCACCCCAATGTTTGGAACGGCTCTGTTTACAAGAACCTCGTTTACAGTACAAGTTCAACATCGCAGAAAGTGAAAAATGGATAAAGAAGTTGTGGTATTTACTTACAAAGCAATATCACTCAGCAATGAAATCTATGTCATCAGGCCCTTAGCAGCACAATGAGTGGATTCAGGTATGATGATTCTAACTGAAATAAGTCACACAGAAAAAGAAACATCATAAGATATCAGTAATACACGGAATGTAAACTTGGCTACACAGGAACTGAATTACAGAACAGAAAAGGGTCTCAAATTTAGAAAACCAACTTATGCTTGCTTAAGGGGAAAGGGGAGTTGGGGTGCTGCATAAAACCAGAGATTGAAATGAGCACAGATAAAGTTCCTTAAGCCAAATATGGAATAGACAAGAGCTACTCCTTGCTCAACGAAATGGACTCAACACCGCATATTAAACGCCTAAGAATGTACCTGAGTAGTAAGTATCTTAAAACCTATGGATTGCTATGTCCCCGAAAGAGAATCAAGCATGTGTACAGGGGCATAAACGCAGCAGTGATAGATTGGAGAGGTTCGGTGAGCAAATGAAGACCCTTTGAAGACATATTGCATGGTACCCATTCCACGGGTCTCAACTCTCCAGGTTTAAGGTATTCTTCCTTCAGCTAAAACATGCATGTGGAACCCGGAGTATGATCACCCGTGTGAACGGGAGACGTGTTCAAATATGTCTCAGTTTTGCTCTCCTGGTACTCGGGTGCAACATTCCAGACGCTCTACTAACACTCTCCCCACTTAAAGAGTCAACGCTTTTAACCTCCGGTTTGGCCCAATTTGCAGTTTCTGCGGAAGATGAACAGGAATAGCGAGAACCAATGAGAGACTAGCTGGAGGTGTCTGGACGGGTAAATTTAACTCTCATTTCCCATCAGGAAGAGGAATTAACCAAAGGCTCAGCGTGCCGTGCCGGAGCCAGACTAGGGCCTGAAGCCATCCTGCGGTGTTGCGGCCAGCTCACAAGAAAGCGAGTTGAAGAAAGGAGCTCAGGGGCACTGTAATTCACAAACCTGCAGAGTTATAAATGACAGCTATCGTCCAAAAATATACTGAAGTAAGGCTGCCAAGAGGACTTGAAAGCGGGGCAGAATTGCAGGAAACCGATTTCAGGAGGTAGACTGGAATTGCATTGAAAGCATAGGAAAAGAGGCAGAACGTCCACAATGATGCACTTGGCCAAAAAGGGCGTATGCGTTTTTTCCTGAATATATTCAGGAAAAAACGCATACGCCCTTTTTGGCCAACCAAGCAAGCTTGCAAAGGAAATCTGCACTACAATGAAGTCTCACTTCCCCACGGTCAAAAGGGCCATCTGAAAAAAGTGTAAAATCCAGAAAGGCAGGACAGGCCATGGAGAACTGGGAGCCTTGTTATATTGATGGGCGGGATGTAAATTGCCAACAGACACTCGGGAGAAGTGTATGGTGTTTCCTGAAACATCTAAAAAACAAAGCAACAGAGCCTAGGGCACTTCCACTTATGGTCCTATAGCTTAGGGAAATTAAAATCAAAAAGACACAGCCACCCCAATGTTTGGAACGGCTCTGTTTACAAGAACCTCGTTTACAGTACAAGTTCAACATCGCAGAAAGTGAAAAATGGATAAAGAAGTTGTGGTATTTACTTACAAACCAATATCACTCAGCAATGAAATCTATGTCATCAGGCCCTTAGCAGCACAATGAGTGGATTCAGGTATGATGATTCTAACTGAAATAAGTCACACAGAAAAAGAAACATCATAAGATATCAGTAATACACGGAATGTAAACTTGGCTACACAGGAACTGAATTACAGAACAGAACAGGGTCTCAAATTTAGAAAACCAACTTATGCTTGCTTAAGGGGAAAGGGGAGCTGGGGTGCTGCATAAAACCAGAGATTGAAATGAGCACAGATAAAGTTCCTTAAGCCAAATATGGAATAGACAAGAGCTACTCCTTGCTCAACGAAATGGACTCAACACCGCATATTAAACGCCTAAGAATGTACCTGACTAGTAAGTATCTTAAAACCTATGGATTGCTATGTCTCCGAAAGAGAATCAAGCATGTGTACAGGGGCATAAACGCAGCAGTGATAGGATTGGAGAGGTTCGGTGAGCAAATGAAGACCCTTTGAAGACATATTGCATGGTACCCATTCCACGGGTCTCAACTCTCCAGGTTTAAGGTATTCTTCCTTCAGCTAAAACATGCATGTGGAACCCGGAGTATGATCAACCGTGTGAACGGGAGACGTGTTCAAATATGTCTCAGTTTTGCTCTCCTGGTACTCGGGTGCAACATTCCAGACGCTCTACTAACACTCTCCCCACTTAAAGAGTCAACGCTTTTAACCTCCGGTTTGGCCCAATTTGCAGTTTCTGCGGAAGATGAACAGGAATAGCGAGAACCAATGAGAGACTAGCTGGAGGTGTCTGGACGGGCAAATTTAACTCTCATTTCCCACCAGGAAGAGGAATTAACCAAAGGCTCAGCGTGCCGTGCCGGAACCAGACTAGGGCCTGAAGCCATCCTGCGGTGTTGCGGCCAGCTCACAAGAAAGCGAGTTGAAGAAAGGAGCTCAGGGACACTGTAATTCACAAACCTGCAGAGTTATAAATGACAGCTATCGTCCAAAAATATACTGAAGTAAGGCTGCCAAGAGGACTTGAAAGCGGGGCAGAATTGCAGGAAACCGATTTCAGGAGGTAGACTGGAATTGCATTGAAAGCATAGGAAAAGAGGCAGAACGTCCACAATGATGCACTTGCCCAAAAAGGGCGTATGCGTTTTTTCCTGAATATATTCAGGAAAAAACACATACGCACTTTTTGGCCAACCAAGCAAGCTTGCAAAGGAAATCTGCACTACAATGAAGTCTCACTTCCCCACGGTCAAAAGGGCCATCTGAAAAAAGTGTAAAATCCAGAAAGGCAGGACAGGCCATGGAGAACTGGGAGCCTTGTTATATTGATGGGCGGGATGTAAATTGCCAACAGACACTCGGGAGAAGTGTATGGTGTTTCCTGAAACATCTAACAAACAAAGCAACAGAGCCTAGGGCACTTCCACTTATGGTCCTATAGCTTAGGGAAATTAAAATAAAAAAGACACAGCCACCCCAAAGTTTGGGACGCCTCTGTTTACAAGAACCTCGTTTACCGTACAAGTTCAATATCACAGAAAGTAAAAAATGGATAAAGAACTTGTGGTACTTACGTACAATGCAGTATCACTCAACAATGAAATCTATGTCATCAGGCCCGTAGCAGCATAATGAGTGGTTTCAGGTACGATGATTCTAACTGAAATAAGTCACACAGAAAAAGAAACATCATAAGATATCACTAATACACGGAATGTAAACTTGGCTACACAGGAACTGAATTCCAAAACAGAACAGGGTCTCATATTTAGAAAACCAACTTATGCTTGCTTAAGGGGAAAGGTGAGTTGGGGTGCTGCATAAAACCAGAGATTGAAATGAGCACAGATAAAGTTCCTTAAGCCAAATATGGAATAGACAAGAGCTACTCCTTGTTCAACGAAATGGACTCAACACCCCATATTAAACGCCTAAGAATGTACCTGACTAGTAAGTATCTTAAAACCTATGGATTGCTATGTCTCCGAAAGAGAATCAAGCGTGTGTACAGGGGCATAAACGCAGCAGTGATAGGATTGGAGAGGTTCGGTTAGCAAATGAAGACCCTTTGAAGTCATATTGCATGGTACCCATTCCACGGGTGTGAACTACCCAGGTTTAAGGTATTCTTCCTTCAGCTAATACATGCATGTGGAACCTAGAGTATGATCAACCATGTGATCGGGAGACGTGTTCAAATATGTCTCAGTTTTCGTACCCTGGTACTCGGGTGCAACATTCCAGACGCTTTACTAACACTCTCCCGACTTGGAGAGTCAGTCCCTTTAACCTCCTGTTTGGCCCAGTTTGCATTTCTGCGGAAGATGAACAGGAATAGCGAGAACCAATGAGAGACTAGCTGGAGGTTTCTGGACGGGCAAATTTAACTCTCATTTCCCACCACGAATAGGAATTAACCAAAGGCTCAGCGTGCCGTGCCGGAACCAGATTAGGGCCTGAAGCCATCCTGCGGTGTTGCGGCCAGCTCACAAGAAAGCGAGTTGAAGAAAGGAGCTCAGGGGCACTGTAATTCACAAACCTGCAGAGTTATAAATGACAGCTATCGTCCAAAAATATACTGAAGTAAGGCTGCCAAGAGGACTTGAAAGCGGGGCAGAATTGCAGGAAACCGATTTCAGGAGGTAGACTGGAATTGCATTGAAAGCATAGGAAAAGAGGCAGAACGTCCACAATGATGCACTTGGCCAAAAAGGGCGTATGCGTTTTTTCCTGAATATATTCAGGAAAAAACGCATACGCCCTTTTTGGCCAACCAAGCAAGCTTGCAAAGGAAATCTGCACTACAATGAAGTCTCACTTCCCCCCGGTCAAAAGGGCCATCTGAAAAAAGTGTAAAATCCAGAAAGGCAGGACAGGCCATGGAGAACTGGGAGCCTTGTTATGCTGATGGGCGGGATGTAAATTGCCAACAGACACTCGGGAGAAGTGTATGGTGTTTCCTGAAACATCTATAAAACAAAGCAACAGAGCCTAGGGCACTTCCACTTATGGTCCTATAACTTAGGGAAATTAAAATGAAAAAGACACAGCCACCCCAAAGTTTGGGACGCCTCTGTTTACAAGAACCTCATTTACCGTAGAAGTTCAATATCACAGAAAGTGAAAAATGGATAAAGAACTTGTGGTACTTACGTACAATGCAGTATCACTCAGCAATGAAATCTATGTCATCAGGCCCGTAGCAGCATAATGAGTGGATTCAGGTACGATGATTCTAACTGAAATAAGTCACACAGAAAAAGAAACATCATAAGATATCACTAATACACGGAATGTAAACTTGGCTACACAGGAACTGAATTACAGAACAGAACAGGGTCTCAAATTTAGAAAACCAACTTATGCTTGCTTAAGGGGAAAGGTGAGTTGGGGTGCTGCATAAAACCAGAGATTGAAATGAGCACAGATAAAGTTCCTTAAGCCAAATATGGAATAGACAAGAGCTACTCCTTGCTCAACGAAATGGACTCAACACCCCATATTAAACACCTTAGAATGTACCTGACTAGTAAGTATCTTAAAACCTATGTATTGCTATGTCTCCAAAAGAGAATCAAGCGTATGTACAGGGGCATAAACGCAGCAGTGATAGGATTGGAGAGGTTCGGTGAGCAAATGAAGACCCTTTGAAGACATATTGCATGGTACCCATTCCACGGGTCTCAACTCTCCAGGTTTAAGGTATTCTTCCTTCAGCTAAAACATGCATGTGGAACCCGGAGTATGATCAACCGTGTGAACGGGAGACGTGTTCAAATATGTCTCAGTTTTCCTCCACTGGTACTCGGGTGTAACATTCCAGACGCTTTACTAACACTCTCCCCACTTGGAGAGTCAGTCCCTTTAACCTCCTGTTTGGCCCAGTTTGCAATTTCTGCGGAAGATGAACAGGAATAGCGAGAACCAATGAGAGACTAGCTGGAGGTGTCTGGACGGGCAAATTTAACTCTCATTTCCCACCAGGAAGAGGAATTAACCAAAGGCTCAGCCTGCCGTGCCGGAACCAGATTAGGGCTTGAAGTCATCCTGCGGTGTTGCGGCCAGCTCACAAGAAAGCGAGTTGAAGAAAGGAGCTCAGGGGCACTGTCATTCACAAACCTGCAGAGTTATAAATGACAGCTATCGTCCAAAAATATACTGAAGTAAGGCTGCCAAGAGGACTTGAAAGCGGGGCAGAATTGCAGGAAACCGATTTCAGGAGGTAGACTGGAATTGCATTGAAAGCATAGGAAAAGAGGCAGAACGTCCACAATGATGCACTTGGCCAAAAAGGGCGTATGCGTTTTTTCCTGAATATATTCAGGAAAAAACGCATACGCCCTTTTTGGCCAACCAAGCAAGCTTGCAAAGGAAATCTGCACTACAATGAAGTCTCACTTCCCCCCGGTCAAAAGGGCCATCTGAAAAAAGTGTAAAATCCAGAAAGGCAGGACAGGCCATGGAGAACTGGGAGCCTTGTTATGCTGATGGGCGGGATGTAAATTGCCAACAGACACTCAGGAGAAGTGTATGGTGTTTCCTGAAACATCTAAAAAACAAAGCAACAGAGCCTAGGGCACTTCCACTTATGGTCCTATAGCTTAGGGAAATTAAAATCAAAAAGAGACAGCCACCCCAAAGTTTGGGACGCCTCTGTTTACAAGAACCTCGTTTACCGTACAAGATAAACATCGCAGAAAGTGAAAAATGGATAAAGAAGTTGTGGTATTTACTTACAAAGCAATATCACTCAGCAATGAAATCTATGTCATCAGGCCCTTAGCAGCACAATGAGTGGCTTCAGGTATGATGATTCTAACTGAAATAAGTCACACAGAAAAAGAAACATCATAAGATATCAGTAATACACGGAATGTAAACTTGGCTACACAGGAACTGAATTTCAAAACAAAACAGGGTCTCAAATTTAGAAAACCAACTTATGCTTGCTTAAGGGGAAAGGTGAGTTGGGGTGCTGCATAAAACCAGAGATTAAAATGAGCACAGATAAAGTTCCTTAAGCCAAATATGGAATAGACAAGAGCTACACCTTGCTCAACGAAATGGACTCAACACCCCATATTAAACGCCTAAGAATGTACCTGACTAGTAAGTATGTTAAAACCTATGGATTGCTATGTCTCCGAAAGAGAATAAAGCGTGTGTACAGAGGCATAAACGCAGCAGTGATAGGATTAGAGAGGTTCGGTTAGCAAATGAAGACCCTTTGAAGTCATATTGCATGGTACCCATTCCACAATTTTCAACTACACATGTTTAAGGTATTCTTCCTTCAGCTAAAACATGCATGTGGAACCTAGAGTATGATCAACCATGTGATCGGGAGACGTGTTCAAATATGTCTCAGTTTTCGTACCCTGGTACTCGGGTGCAACATTCCAGACGCTTTACTAACACTCTCCCCACTTGGAGAGTCAGTCCCTTTAACCTCCTGTTTGGCCCAGTTTGCAATTTCTGCGGAAGATGAACAGGAATAGCGAGAACCAATGAGAGACTAGCTGGAGGTGTCTGGACGGGCAAATTTAACTCTCATTTCCCACCAGGAAGAGGAATTAACCAAAGGCTCAGCGTGCCATGCCGGAACCAGATTAGGGCCTGAAGCCATCCTGCGGTGTTGCGGCCAGCTCACAAGAAAGCGAGTTGAAGAAAGGAGCTCAGGGGCACTGTAATTCCTAAACCTGCAGAGTTATAAATGACAGCTATCGTCCAAAAATATACTGAAGTAAGGCTGCCAAGAGGACTTGAAAGCAGGTCAGAATTGCAGGAAACCGATTTCAGGAGGTAGACTGGAATTGCATTGAAAGCATAGGAAAAGAGGCAGAACGTCCACAATGATGCACTTGGCCAAAAAGGGCGTATGCGTTTTTTCCTGAATATATTCAGGACAAAACGCATACGCCCTTTTTGGCCAACCAAGCAAGCTTGCAAAGGAAATCTGCACTACAATGAAGTCTCACTTCCCCCGGGTCAAAAGGGCCATCTGAAAAAAGTGTAAAATCCAGAAAGGCAGGACAGGCCATGGAGAACTGGGAGCCTTGTTATGCTGATGGGCGGGATGTAAATTGCAAACAGACACTCGGGAGAAGTGTATGGTGTTTCCTGAAACATCTAACAAACAAAGCAACAGAGCCTAGGGCACTTCGACTTATGGTCCTATAGCTTAGGGAAATTAAAATCAAAAAGACACAGCCACCCCAAAGTTTGGGACGCCTCTGTTTACAAGAACCTCGTTTACCGTACAAGTTCAACATCACAGAAAGTAAAAAATGGATAAAGAACTTGTGGTACTTACGTACAATGCAGTATCACTCAGCAATGAAATCTATGTGATCAGGCCCGTAGCAGCATAATGAGTGGATTCAGGTACGATGATTCTAACTGAAATAAGTCACACAGAAAAAGAAACATCATAAGATATCACTAATACACGGAATGTAAACTTGGCTACACAGGAACTGAATTCCAAAACAGAACAGGGTCTCAAATTTAGAAAACCAACTTATGCTTGCTTAAGGGGAAAGGTGAGTTGGGGTGCTGCATAAAACCAGAGATTGAAATGAGCACAGATAAAGTTCCTTAAGCCAAATATGGAATAGACAAGAGCTACTCCTTGCTCAACGAAATGGACTCAACACCCCATATTAAACGCCTAAGAATGTACCTGACTAGTAAGTATCTTAAAACCTATGTATTGCTATGTCTCCGAAAGAGAATCAAGCATGTGTACAGGGGCATAAACGCAGCAGTGATAGGATTGGAGAGGTTCGGTGAGCAAATGAAGACCCTTTGAAGACATATTGCATGGTACCCATTCCACGGGTCTCAACTCTCCAGGTTTAAGGTATTCTTCCTTCAGCTAAAACATGCATGTGGAACCCGGAGTATGATCAACCGTGTGAACGGGAGACGTGTTCAAATATGTCTCAGTTTTCCTCCACTGGTACTCGGGTGCAACATTCCAGACGCTTTACTAACACTCTCCCCACTTGGAGAGTCAGTCCCTTTAACCTCCTGTTTGGCCCAGTTTGCAATTTCTGCGGAAGATGAACAGGAATAGCGAGAACCAATGAGAGACTAGCTGGAGGTGTCTGGACGGGCAAATTTAACTCTCATTTCCCACCAGGAAGAGGAATTAACCAAAGGCCCAGCCTGCCGTGCCGGAACCAGATTAGGGCCTGAAGCCATCCTGCGGTGTTGCGGCCAGCTCACAAGAAAGCGAGTTGAAGAAAGGAGCTCAGGGGCACTGTAATTCACAAACCTGCAGAGTTATAAATGACAGCTATCGTCCAAAAATATACTGAAGTAAGGCTGCCAAGAGGACTTGAAAGCGGGGCAGAATTGCAGGAAACCGATTTCAGGAGGTAGACTGGAATTGCATTGAAAGCATAGGAAAAGAGGCAGAACGTCCACAATGATGCACTTGGCCAAAAAGGGCGTATGCGTTTTTTCCTGAATATATTCAGGAAAAAACGCATACGCCCTTTTTGGCCAACCAAGCAAGCTTGCAAAGGAAATCTGCACTACAATGAAGTCTCACTTCCCCCCGGTCAAAAGGGCCATCTGAAAAAAGTGTAAAATCCAGAAAGGCAGGACAGGCCATGGAGAACTGGGAGCCTTTTTATGCTGATGGGCGGGATGTAAATTGCCAACAGACACTCGGGAGAAGTGTATGGTGTTTCCTGAAACATCTAAAAAACAAAGCAACAGAGCCTAGGGCACTTCCACTTATGGTCCTATAGCTTAGGGAAATTAAAATCAAAAAGACACAGCCACCCGAAAGTTTGGGACGCCTCTGTTTACAAGAACCTCGTTTACAGTACAAGTTCAACATCGCAGAAAGTGAAAAATGGATAAAGAAGTTGTGGTATTTACTTACAAAGCAATATCACTCAGCAATGAAATCTATGTCATCAGGCCCTTAGCAGCACAATGAGTGGATTCAGGTATGATGATTCTAACTGAAATAAGTCACACAGAAAAAGAAACATCATAAGATATCAGTAATACACGGAATGTAAACTTGGCTACACAGGAACTGAATTAAAGAACAGAACAGGGTCTCAAATTTAGAAAACCAACTTATGCTTGCTTAAGGGGAAAGGTGAGTTGGGGTGCTGCATAAAACCAGAGATTGAAATGAGCACAGATAAAGTTCCTTAAGCCAAATATGGAATAGACAAGAGCTACTCCTTGCTCAACGAAATGGACTCAACACCCCATATTAAACGCCTAAGAATGTACCTGACTAGTAAGTATCTTAAAACCTATGGATTGCTATGTCTCCGAAAGAGAATCAAGCATGTGTACAGGGGCATAAACGCAGCAGTGATAGGATTGGAGAGGTTCGGTGAGCAAATGAAGACCCTTTGAAGACATATTGCATGGAACCCATTCCACGGGTCTCAACTCTCCAGGTTTAAGGTATTCTTCCTTCAGCTAAAACATGCATGTGGAACCCGGAGTATGATCAACCGTGTGAACGGGAGACGTGTTCAAATATGTCTCAGTTTTCCTCCACTGGTACTCGGGTGCAACATTCCAGACGCTTTACTAACACTCTCCCCACTTGGAGAGTCAGTCCCTTTAACTTCCTGTTTGGCCCAGTTTGCAATTTCTGCGGAAGATGAACAGGAATAGCGAGAACCAATGAGAGACTAGCTGGAGGTGTCTGGACGGGCAAATTTAACTCTCATTTCCCACCAGGAAGAGGAATTAACCAAAGGCTCAGCCTGCCGTGCCGGAACCAGATTAGGGCCTGAAGCCATCCTGCGGTGTTGAGGCCAGGTCACAAGAAAGCGAGTTGAAGAAAGGAGCTCAGGGGCACTGTAATTCACAAACCTGCAGAGTTATAAATGACAGCTATCGTCCAAAAATATACTGAAGTAAGGCTGCCAAGAGGACTTGAAAGCGGGGCAGAATTGCAGGAAACCGATTTCAGGAGGTAGACTGGAATTGCATTGAAAGCATAGGAAAAGAGGCAGAACGTCCACAATGATGCGCTTGGCCAAAAAGGGCGTATGCGTTTTTTCCTGAATATATTCAGGAAAAAACGCATACGCCCTTTTTGGCCAACCAAGCAAGCTTGCAAAGGAAATCTGCACTACAATGAAGTCTCACTTCCCCCCGGTCAAAAGGGCAATCTGAAAAAAGTGTAAAATCCAGAAAGGCAGGACAGGCCATGGAGAACTGGGAGCCTTGTTATGCTGATGGGCGGGATGTAAATTGCCAACAGACACTCGGGAGAAGTGTATGGTGTTTCCTGAAACATCTAAAAAACAAAGCAACAGAGCCTAGGGCACTTCCACTTATGGTCCTATAGCTTAGGGAAATTAAAATAAAAAAGACACAGCCACCCCAAAGTTTGGGACGCCTCTGTTTACAAGAACCTCGTTTACCGTACAAGTTCAATATCACAGAAAGTGAAAAATGGATAAAGAACTTGTGGTACTTACGTACAATGCAGTATCACTCAGCAATGAAATCTATGTCATCAGGCCCGTAGCAACATAATGAGTGGATTCAGGTACGATGATTCTAACTGAAATAAGTCACACAGAAAAAGAAACATCATAAGATATCACTAATACACGGAATGTAAACTTGGCTACACAGGAACTGAATTCCAAAACAGAACAGGGTCTCAAATTTAGAAAACCAACTTATGCTTGTTTAAGGGGAAAGGTGAGTTGGGGTGCTGCATAAAACCACAGATTGAAATCAGCACAGATAAAGTTCCTTAAGCCAAATATGGAATAGACAAGAGCTACTCCTTGCTCAACGAAATGGACTCAACACCCCATATTAAACGCCTAAGAATGTACCTGACTAGTAAGTATCTTAAAACCTATGTATTGCTATGTCTCCAAAAGAGAATCAAGCATGTGTACAGGGGCATAAACGCAGCAGTGATAGGATTGGAGAGGTTCGGTGAGCAAATGAAGACCCTTTGAAGACATATTGCATTGTACCCATTCCACGGGTCTCAACTCTCCAGGTTTAAGGTATTCTTCCTTCAGCTAAAACATGCATGTGGAACCCGGAGTATGATCAACCGTGTGAACGGGAGACGTGTTCAAATATGTCTCAGTTTTCCTCCACTGGTACTCGGGTGCAACATTCCAGATGCTTTACTAACACTCTCCCCACTTGGAGAGTCAGTCCCTTTAACCTCCTGTTTGGCCCAGTTTGCAATTTCTGCGGAAGATGAACAGGAATAGCGAGAACCAATGAGAGACTAGCTGGAGGTGTCTGGACGGGCAAATTTAACTCTCATTTCCCACCAGGAAGAGGAATTAACCAAAGGCTCAGCCTGCCGTGCCGGAACCAGATTAGGGCCTGAAGCCATCCTGCGGTGTTTGGGCCAGCTCACAAGAAAGCGAGTTGAAGAAAGGAGCTCAGGGGCACTGTCATTCACAAACCTGCAGAGTTATAAATGACAGCTATCGTCCAAAAATATACTGAAGTAAGGCTGCCAAGAGGACTTGAAAGCGGGGCAGAATGGCAGGAAACCGATTTCAGGAGGTAGACTGGAATTGCATTGAAAGCATAGGAAAAGAGGCAGAACGTCCACAATGATGCACTTGGCCAAAAAGTGCGTATGCTTTTTTTCCTGAATATATTCAGGACAAAACGCATACGCCCTTTTTGGCCAACCAAGCAAGCTTGCAAAGGAAATCTGCAGTACAATGAAGTCTCACTTCCCCCCGGTCAAAAGGGCCATCTGAAAAAAGTGTAAAATCCAGAAAGGCAGGACAGGCCATGGAGAACTGGGAGCCTTGTTATGCTGATGGGCGGGATGTAAATTGCCAACAGACACTCGAGAGAAGTGTATGGTGTTTCCTGAAACATCTAAAAAACAAAGCAACAGAGCCTAGGGCACTTCCACTTATGGTCCTATAGCTTAGGGAAATTAAAATCAAAAAGAGACAGCCACCCCAAAGTTTGGGACGCCTCTGTTTACAAGAACCTCGTTTACCGTACAAGATCAACATCGCAGAAAGTGAAAAATGGATAAAGAACTTGTGGGACTTACGTACAATGCACTATCACTCAACAATGAAATCTATGTCATCAGGCCCGTAGCAGCATAATGAGTGGATTCAGGTACGATGATTCTAACTGAAATAAGTCACACAGAAAAAGAAAAATCATAAGATATCACTAATACACGGAATGTAAACTTGGCTACACAGGAACTGAATTACAGAACAGAACAGGGTCTTAAATTTAGAAAACCAACTTATGCTTGCTTAAGGGGAAAGGTGAGTTGGGGTGCTGCATAAAACCAGAGATTGAAATGAGCACAGATAAAGTTCCTTAAGCCAAATATGGAATAGACAAGAGCTACTCCTTGCTCAACGAAATGGACTCAACACCCCGTATTAAACGCCTAAGAATGTACCTGACTAGTAAGTATTTTAAAACCTATGGATTGCTATGTCTCCGAAAGAGAATCAAGCATGTGTACAGGGGCATAAATGCAACAGTGATAGGATTGGAGAAGTTCGGAGAGCAAATGAAGACCCTTTGAAGTCATATTGCATGGTACCCATTCCACGGGTTTCAACTACCCAGGTTTAAGGTATTCTTCCTTCAGCTAAAACATGCATGTGGAACCTAGAGTATGATCAACCATGTGATCGGGAGACGTGTTCAAATATGTCTCAGTTTTCGTACCCTGGTACTCGGGTGCAACATTCCAGACGCTTTACTAACACTCTCCCAACTTGGAGAGTCAGTCCCTTTAACCTCCTGTTTGGCCCAGTTTTCAATTTCTGCGGAAGATGAACAGGAATAGCGAGAACCAATGAGAGACTAGCTGGAGGTGTCTGGACGGGCAAATTTAACTCTCATTTCCCATCAAGAAGAGGAATTAACCAAAGGCTCAGCCTGCCGTGCCGGAACCAGATTAGGGCCTGAAGCCATCCTGCGGTGTTGCGGCCAGGTCACAAGAAAGCGAGTTGAAGAAAGGAGCTCAGGGGCACTGTAATTCACAAACCTGCAGAGTTATAAATGACAGCTATCGTCCAAAAATATACTGAAATAAGGCTGCCAAGAGGACTTGAAAGCGGGGCAGAATTGCAGGAAACCGATTTCAGGAGGTAGACTGGAATTGCATTGAAAGCATAGGAAAAGAGGCAGAACGTCCACAATGATGCACTTGGCCAAAAAGGGCGTATGCGTTTTTTCCTGAATATTTTCAGGAAAAAACGCATACGCCCTTTTTGGCCAACCAAGCAAGCTTGCAAAGGAAATCTGCACTACAATGAAGTCTCACTTCCCCCCGGTCAAAAGGGCCATCTGAAAAAAGTGTAAAATCCAGAAAGGCAGGACAGGCCATGGAGAACTGGGAGCCTTGTTATGCTGATGGGCGGGATGTAAATTGCCAACAGACACTCCGGAGAAGTGTATGGTGTTTCCTGAAACATCTAAAAAACAAAGCAACAGAGCCTAGGGCACTTCCACTTATGGTCCTATAGCTTAGGGAAATTAAAATCAAAAAGACACAGCCACCCCAAAGTTTGGGACGCCTCTGTTTACAAGAACCTCGTTTACCGTACAAGTTCAATATCACAGAAAGTGAAAAATGGATAAAGAACTTGTGGTACTTACGTACAATGCAGTATCACTCAGCAATGAAATCTATGTCATCAGGCCCGTAGCAGCATAATCAGTGGATTCAGGTACGATGATTCTAACTGAAATAAGTCACACAGAAAAAGAAACATCATAAGATATTAGTAATACACGGAATGAAAACTTGGCTACACAGGAACTGAATTCCAAAACAGAACAGGGTCTCAAATTTAGAAAACCAACTTTTGCTTGCTTAAGGGGAAAGGTGAGTTGGGGTGCTGCATAAAACCAGAGATTGAAATGAAAACAGATAAAGTTCCTTAAGCCAAATATGGAATAGACAAGAGCTACTCCTTGTTCAACGAAATGGACTCAACACCCCATATTAAACGCCTAAGAATGTACCTGACTAGTAAGTATCTTAAAACCTATGGATTGCTATGTCTCCGAAAGAGAATCAAGCATGTGTACAGGGGCATAAACACAGCAGTGATAGGATTGGAGAGGTTCGGTGAGCAAATGAAGACCCTTTGAAGTCATATTGCATGGTACCCATTCCACGGGTGTGAACTACCCAGGTTTAAGGTATTCTTCCTTCAGCTAAAACATGCATGTGGAACCTAGAGTATGATCAACCATGTGATCGGGAGACGTGTTCAAATATGTCTCAGTTTTCGTACCCTGGTACTCGGGTGCAACATTCCAGACGCTTTACTAACACTCTCCCCACTTGGAGAGTCAGTCCCTTTAACCTCCTGTTTGGCCCAGTTTGCAATTTCTGCGGAAGATGAACAGGAATAGCGAGAACCAATGAGAGACTAGCTGGAGGTGTCTGGACGGGCAAATTTAACTCTCATTTCCCACCAGGAAGAGGAATTAACCAAAGGCTCAGCCTGCCGTCCCGGAACCAGATTAGGGTCTGAAGCCATCCTGCGGTGTTGCGGCCAGCTCACAAGAAAGCGAGTTGAAGAAAGGAGCTCAGGGGCACTGTAATTCACAAACCTGCAGAGTTATAAATGACAGCTATCGTCCAAAAATATACTGAAGTAAGGCTGCCAAGAGGACTTGAAAGCGGGGCAGAATGGCAGGAAACCGATTTCAGGAGGTAGACTGGAATTGCATTGAAAGCATAGGAAAAGAGGCAGAACGTCCACAATGATGCACTTGGCCAAAAAGGGCGTATGCGTTTTTTCCTGAATATATTCAGGAAAAAATGCATACGCCCTTTTTGGCCAACCAAGCAAGCTTGCAAAGGAAATCTGCACTACAATGAAGTCTCACTTCCCCCCGGTCAAAAGGGACATCTGAAAAAAGTGTAAAATCCAGAAAGGCAGGACAGGCCATGGAGAACTGGGAGCCTTGTTATGCTGATGGGCGGGATGTAAATTGCCAACAGACACTCGGGAGAAGTGTATGGTGTTTCCTGAAACATCTATAAAACAAAGCAACAGAGCCTAGGGCACTTCCACTTATGGTCCTATAACTTAGGGAAATTAAAATGAAAAAGACACAGCCACCCCAAAGTTTGGGACGCCTCTGTTTACAAGAACCTCGTTTACCGTACAAGTTCAATATCACAGAAAGTGAAAAATGGATAAAGAACTTGTGGTACTTACGTACAATGCAGTATCACTCAGCAATGAAATCTATGTCATCAGGCCCGTAGCAGCATAATGAGTGGATTCAGGTACGATGATTCTAACTGAAATAAGTCACACAGAAAAAGAAACATCATAAGATATCACTAATACACGGAATGTAAACTTGTCTACAGAGGAACTGAATTCCAAAACAGAACAGGGTCTCAAATTTAGAAAACCAACTTATGCTTGCTTAAGGGTAAAGCTGAGTTGGGGTGCTGTATAAAACCAGAGATTGAAATGAGCACAGATAAAGTTCCTTATGCCAAATATGGAATAGAAAAGAGCTACACCTTGCTCAACGAAATGGACTCAACACCCCATATTAAACGCCTAAGAATGTAACTGACTAGTAAGTATCTTAAAACCTATAGATTGCTATGTCTCCGAAAGAGAATCAAGCGTGTGTACAGGGGCATAAACGCAGCAGTGATAGGATTGGAGAGGTTCGGTGAGCAAATGAAGACCCTTTGAAGTCATATTGCATGGTATCCATTCCACGGGTCTCAACTCTCCAGGTTTAAGGTATTCTTCCTTCAGCTAAAAGATGCATGTGGAATCCAGAGTATGATCAACCGTGTGAACGGGAAACGCGTTCAAATATGTCTCAGTTTTCCTCCCCTGGTACTCGGGTGCAACATTCCAGATGCTTTACTAACACTCTCCCGACTTGGAGAGTCAGTCCCTTTAACCTCCTGTTTGACCCAGTTTGCAATTTCTGCGGAAGATGAACAGGAATAGCGAGAACCAATGAGAGACTAGCTGGAGGTGTCTGGACGGGCAAATTTAACTCACATTTCGCACCAGGAAGAGGAATTAACCAAAGGCTCAGCGTGCCGTGCCGGAACCAGATTAGGGCCTAAAGCCACCCTGCGGTGTTTGCGGCCAGCTCAAAAGAAAGCGAGTTGAAGAAAGGAGCTCAGAGGCACTGTAATTCACAAACCTGCAGAGTTATAAATGACAGCTATCGTCCAAAAATATACTGAAGTAAGGCTGCCAAGAGGACTTGAAAGCGGGGCAGAATTGCAGGAAACTGATTTCAGGAGGTAGACTGGAATTGCACTGAAAGCATAGGAAAAGAGGCAGAACGTCCACAATGATGCACTTGGCCATAAAGGGTGTATGCGTTTTTTCCTGAATATATTCAGGAAAAAACGCATACGCCCTTTTTGGCCAACCAAGCAAGCTTGCAAAGGAAATCTGCACTACAATGAAGTCTCACTTCCCCCCGGTCAAAAGGGCCATCTGAAAAAAGTGTAAAATCCAGAAAGGCAGGACAGGCCATGGAGAACTGGGAGCCTTGTTATGCTGATGGGCGGGATGTAAATTGCCAACAGACACTCGGGAGAAGTGTATGGTGTTTCCTGAAACATCTAAAAAACAAAGCAACAGAGCCTAGGGCACTTCCACTTATGGTCCTATAGCTTAGGGAAATTAAAATAAAAAAGACACAGCCACCCCAAAGTTTGGGACGCCTCTGTTTACAAGAACCTCGTTTACCGTACAAGTTCAATATCACAGAAAGTGAAAAATGGATAAAGAACTTGTGGTACTTACGTACAATGCAGTATCACTCAGCAATGAAATCTATGTCATCAGGCCCGTAGCAGCATAATGAGTGGATTCAGGTACGATGATTCTAACTGAAATAAGTCACACAGAAAAAGAAACATCATAAGATATCAGTAATACACGGAATGTAAACTTGGCTACACAGGAACTGAATTTCAAAACAGAACAGGGTCTCAAATTTAGAAAACCAACTTATGCTTGCTTAAGGGGAAAGGTGAGTTGGGCTGCTGCATAAAACCAGAGATTGAAATGAGCACAGATAAAGTTCCTTAAGCCAAATAGACAAGAGCTACTCCTTGCTCAACGAAATGGACTCAACACCGCATATTAAACGCCTAAGAATGTACCTGACTAGTAAGTATCTTAAAACCTATGGATTGCTATGTCTCCGAAAGAGAATCAAGCATGTGTACAGGGGCATAAACGCAACAGTGATAGGATTGGAGAGGTTCGGTGAGAAAATGAAGACCCTTTGAAGTCATATTGCATGGTACCCATTCCACGGGTTTCAACTACCCAGGTTTAAGGTATTTTTCCTTCAGCTAAAACATGCATGTGGAACCTAGAGTATGATCAACCATGTGATCGGGAGACGTGTTCAAATATGTCTCAGTTTTCCTCCCCTGGTACTCGGGTGCAACATTCCAGACGCTTTACTAACACTGTCCCCACCTGGAGAGTCAGCGCCTTTAACCTCCTGTTTGGCCCAGTTTGCAATTTCTGCGGAAGATGAACAGGATTAGCGAGAACCAATGAGAGACTAGCTGGAGGTGTCTGGACGGGCAAATTTAACTCTCATTTCCCACCAGGAAGTGTAAATAACCAAAGGCTCAGCGTGCCGTGCCGGATCCAGATTAGGGCCTGAAGCCATCCTGCGGTGTTGCGGCCAGCTCACAAGAAAGCGAGTTGAAGAAAGGAGCTCAGGGGCACTGTAATTCACAAACCTGCAGAGTTATAAATGACAGCTATCGTCCAAAAATATACTGAAGTAAGGCTGCCAAGAGGACTTGAAAGCGGGGCAGAATTGCAGGAAACCGATTTCAGGAGGTAGACTGGAATTGCATTGAAAGCATAGGAAAAGAGGCAGAACGTCCACAATGATGCACTTGGCCAAAAAGGGCGTATGCGTTTTTTCCTGAATATATTCAGGAAAAAACGCATACGCCCTTTTTGGCCAACCAAGCAAGCTTGCAAAGGAAATCTGCACTACAATGAAGTCTCACTTCCCCCCGGTCAAAAGGGCCATCTGAAAAAAGTATAAAATCCAGAAAGGAAGGACAGGCCATGGAGAACTGGGAGCCTTGTTATGCTGATGGGCGGGATGTAAATTGCCAACAGACACTAGGGAGAAGTGTACGGTGTTTCCTGAAACATCTAAAAAACAAAGCAACTGAGCCTAGGGCACTTCCACTTATGGTCCTATAGCTTAGGGAAATTAAAATCAAAAAGACACAGCCACCCCAATGTTTGGGACGCCTCTGTTTACAAGAAGCTCGTTTACAGTACAAGTTCAACATCGCAGAAAGTGAAAAATGGATAAAGAAGTTGTCGTATTTACTTACAAAGCAATATCACTCAGCAATGAAATCTATGTCATCAGGCCCATAGCAGCACAATGAGTGGATTCAAGTATGATGATTCTAACTGAAATAAGTCACACAGAAAAAGAAACATCATAAGATATCAGTAACACATGGAATGTAAACTTGGCTACACAGGAACTAACTTACAGAACAGACTAGGGTCTCAAATTTAGAAAACCAACTTATGCTTGCTTAAGGGGAAAGGTGAGTTGGGGTGCTGCATAAAACCAGAGATTGAAATGAGCACAGATAAAGTTCCTTAAGCCAAATATGGAATAGACAAGAGCTACTCCTTGCTCAACGAAATGGACTCAACACCCCATATAAAACGCCTAAGAATGTACCTGACTAGTAAGTATCTTAAAACCTATGGATTACTATGTCTCCAAAAGAGAATCAAGCATGTGTACAGGGGCATAAACGCAGCAGTGATAGGATTGGAGAGGTTCGGTGAGCAAATGAAGACCCTTTGAAGTCATATTGCATGGTACCCATTCCACGGGTTTCAACTACCCAGGTTTAAGGTATTCTTCCTTCAGCTAAAACATGCATGTGGAACCTAGAGTATGATCAACCATGTGATCGGGAGACGTGTTCAAATATGTCTCAGTTTTCATACCCTGGTACTCGTTTGCAACATTCCAGACGCTTTACTAACACTCTCCCCACTTGGAGAGTCAGTCCCTTTAACCTCCTGTTTGGCCCAGTTTGCAATTTCTGCGGAAGATGAACAGGAATAGCGAGAACCAATGAGAGACTAGCTGGAGGTGTCTGGACGGACAAATTTAACTCTCATTTCCCACCAGGAAGAGGAATTAACCAAAGGCTCAGCGTGCCGTGCCGGAACCAGATTAGGGCCTGAAGCCATCCTGCGGTGTTGCGGCCAGCTCACAAGAAAGCGAGTTGAAGAAAGGAGCTCAGGGGCACTGTAATTCACAAACCTGCAGAGTTATAAATGACAGCTATCGTCCAAAAATATACTGAAGTAAGGCTGCCAAGAGGACTTGAAAGCGGGGCAGAATTGCAGGAAACCAATTTCAGGAGGTAGACTGGAATTGCATTGAAAGCATAGGAAAAGAGGCAGAACGTCCACAATGATGCACTTGGCCAAAAAGGGCGTATGCGTTTTTTCCTGAATATATTGAGGAAAAAACACATACGTACTTTTTGGCCAACTAAGCAAGCTTGCAAAGGAAATCTGCACTACAATGAAGTCTCACTTCATCCCGGTCAAAAGGGCCATCTGAAAAAAGTGTAAAATCCAGAAAGGCAGGACAGGCCATGGAGAACTGGGAGCCTTGTTATGCTGATGGGCGGGATGTAAACTGCCAACAGACACTCGGGAGAAGTGTATGGTGTTTCCTGAAACATCTAAAAAACAAAGCAAAAGAGCCTAGGGCACTTCCACTTATGGTCCTATAGCTTAGGGAAATTAAAATCAAAAAGACACAGCCACCCCAAAGTTTGGGATGCCTCTGTTTACAAGAACCTCTTTTACCGTACAAGTTTAATATCACAGAAAGTGAAAAATGGATAAAGAACTTGTGGTACTTACGTACAATGCAGTATCACTCAGCAATGAAATCTATGTCATCAGGCCCGTAGCAGCATAATGAGTGGATTCAGGTACGATGATTCTAACTGAAATAAGTCACACAGAAAAAGAAACATCATAAGATATCACTAATACACGGAATGTAAACTTGGCTACACAGGAACTGAATTCCAAAACAGAACAGGGTCTCAAATTTAGAAAACCAACTTATGCTTGCTTAAGGGGAAAGGTGAGTTGGGGTGCTGCATAAAACCAGAGATTGAAATGAGCACAGATAAAGTTCCTTAAGCCAAATATGGAATAGACAAGAGCTACACCTTGCTCAACGAAATGGACTCAACACCCCATATTAAACGCCTAAGAATGTACCTGACTAGTAAGTATCTTAAAACCTATGGATTGCTATGTCTCCGAAAGAGAATAAAGCGTGTGTACAGGGGCATAAACGCAGCAGTGATAGGATTGGAGAGGTTCGGTTAGCAAATGAAGACCCTTTGAAGTCATATTGCATGGTACCCATTCCACAATTTTCAACTACCCAGGTTTAAGGTATTCTTCCTTCAGCTAAAACATGCATGTGGAACCTAGAGTATGATCAACCATGTGATCGGGAGACGTGTTCAAATATGTCTCAGTTTTCGTACCCTGGTACTCGGGTGCAACATTCCAGACGCTTTACTAACACTCTCCCCACTTGGAGAGTCAGTCCCTTTAACCTCCTGTTTGGCCCAGTTTGCAATTTCTGCGGAAGATGAACAGGAATAGCGAGAACAAATGAGAGACTAGCTGGAGGTGTCTGGACGGGCAAATTTAACTCTCATTTCCCACCAGGAAGAGGAATTAACCAAAGGCTCAGCGTGCCGTGCCGGAACCAGATTAGGGCCTGAAGCCATCCTGCGGTGTTGCGGCCAGCTCACAAGAAAGCGAGTTGAAGAAAGGAGCTCAGGGGCACTGTAATTCACAAACCTGCAGAGTTATAAATGACAGCTATCGTCCAAAAATATACTGAAGTAAGGCTGCCAAGAGGACTTGAAAGCAGGTCAGAATTGCAGGAAACCGATTTCAGGAGGTAGACTGGAATTGCATTGAAAGCATAGGAAAAGAGGCAGAACGTCCACAATGATGCACTTGGCCAAAAAGGGCGTATGCGTTTTTTCCTGAATATATTCAGGAAAAAACGCATACGCCCTTTTTGGCCAACCAAGCAAGCTTGCAAAGGAAATCTGCACTACAATGAAGTCTCACTTCCCCCCGGTCAAAAGGGCCATCTGAAAAAAGTGTAAAATCCAGAATGGCAGGACAGGCCATGGAGAACTGGGAGCCTTGTTATGCTGATGGGCGGGATGTAAATTGCCAACAGACACTCGGGAGAAGTGTATGGTGTTTCCTGAAACATCTAACAAACAAAGCAACAGAGCCTAGGGCACTTCGACTTATGGTCCTATAGCTTAGGGAAATTAAAATCAAAAAGACACAGCCACCCTAAAGTTTGGGACGCCTCTGTTTACAAGAACCTCGTTTACCGTACTAGATCAACATCGCAGAAAGTGAAAAATGGATAAAGAACTTGTGGGACTTACGTACAATGCACTATCACTCAACAATGAAATCTATGTCATCAGGCCCATAGCAGCATAATGAGTGGATTCAGGTACGATGATTCTAACTGAAATAAGTCACACAGAAAAAGAAACATCATAAGATATCACTAATACACGGAATGTAAACTTGGCTACACAGGAACTGAATTCCAAAACAGAACAGGGTCTCAAATTTAGAAAACCAACTTATGCTTGCTTAAAAGGAAATGTGAGTTGGTGTGCTGCATAAAACCACAGATTGAAATGAGCACAGATAAAGTTCCTTAAGCCAAATATGGAATAGACAAGAGCTACTCCTTGCTCAACGAAATGGACTCAACACCCCATATTAAACACCTAAGAATGTACCTGACTAGTAAGTATCTTAAAACCTATGTATTGCTATGTCTCCAAAAGAGAATCAAGCATGTGTACAGGGGCATAAACGCAGCAGTGATAGGATTGGAGAGGTTCGGTGAGCAAATGAAGACCCTTTGAAGACATATTGCATGGTACCCATTCCACGGGTCTCAACTCTCCAGGTTTAAGGTATTCTTCCTTCAGCTAAAACATGCATGTGGAACCCGGAGTATGATCAACCGTGTGAACGGGAGACGTGTTCAAATATGTCTCAGTTTTCCTCCACTGGTACTCGGGTGCAACATTCCAGACGCTTTACTAACACTCTTCCCACTTGGAGAGTCAGTCCCTTTAACCTCCTGTTTGGCCCAGTTTGCAATTTCTGCGGAAGATGAACAGGAATAGCGAGAACCAATGAGAGACTAGCTGGAGGTGTCTGGACGGGCAAATTTAACTCTCATTTCCCACCAGGAAGAGGAATTAACCAAAGGCTCAGCCTGCCGTGCCGGAACCAGATTAGGTCTTGAAGCCATCCTGCGGTGTTGCGGCCAGCTCACAAGAAAGCGAGTTGAAGAAAGGAGCTCAGGGGCACTGTCATTCACAAACCTGCAGAGTTATAAATGACAGCTATCGTCCAAAAATATACTGAAGTAAGGCTGCCAAGAGGACTTGAAAGCGAGGCAGAATTGCAGGAAACTGATTTCAGGAGGTAGACTGGAATTGCACTGAAAGCATAGGAAAAGAGGCAGAACGTCCACAATGATGCACTTGGCCATAAAGGGTGTATGCGTTTTTTCCTGAATATATTCAGGAAAAAACGCATACGCCCTTTTTGGCCAACCAAGCAAGCTTGCAAAGGAAATCTGCACTACAATGAAGTCTCACTTCCCCCCGGTCAAAAGGGCCATCTGAAAAAAGTGTAAAATCCAGAAAGGCAGGACAGGCCATGGAGAACTGGGAGCCTTGTTATGCTGATGGGCGGGATGTAAATTGCCAACAGACACTCGGGAGAAGTGTATGGTGTTTCCTGAAACATCTAAAAAACAAAGCAACAGAGCCTAGGGCACTTCCACTTATGGTCCTATAGCTTAGGGAAATTAAAATCAAAAAGACACAGCCACCCCAAAGTTTGGGACGCCTCTGTTTACAAGAACCTCGTTTACCGTACTAGATCAACATCGCAGAAAGTGAAAAATGGATAAAGAACTTGTGGGACTTACGTACAATGCACTATCACTCAACAATGAAATCTATGTCATCAGGCCCGTAGCAGCATAATGAGTGGATTCAGGTACGATGATTCTAACTGAAATAAGTCACACAGAAAAAGAAAAATCATAAGATATCAGTAATACACGGAATGTAAACTTGGCTACACAGGAACTGAATTCCAAAACAGAACAGGGTCTCAAATTTAGAAAACCAACTTATGCTTGCTTAAGGGGAAAGGTGAGTTGGGGTGCTGCATAAAACCAGAGATTGAAATGAGCACAGATAAAGTTCCTTAAGCCAAATATGGAATAGACAAGAGCTACTCCTTGCTCAACGAAATGGACTCAACACCCCATATTAAACGCCTAAGAATGTACCTGACTAGTAAGTATCTTAAAACCTATGGATTGCTATGTCTCCGAAAGAGAATCAAGCATGTGTACAGGGGCATAAACGCAGCAGTGATAGGATTGGAGAGGTTCGGTGAGCAAAGGAAGACCCTTTGAAGACATATTGCATGGTACCCATTCCACGGTTCTCAACTCTCCAGGTTTAAGGTATTCTTCCTTCAGCTAAAACATGCATGTGGAACCCGGAGTATGATCAACCGTGTGAACGGGAGACGTGTTCAAATATGTCTCAGTTTTCCTCCACTGGTACTCGGGTGCAACATTCCAGACGCTTTACTAACACTCTCCCAACTTGGAGAGTCAGTCCCTTTAAACTCCTGTTTGGCCCAATTTGCAATTTCTGCGGAAGATGAACAGGAATAGCGAGAACCAATGAGAGACTAGCTGGAGGTGTCTGGACGGGCAAATTTAACTCTCATTTCCCACCAGGAAGAGGAATTAACCAAAGGCTCAGCCTGCCGTCCCGGAACCAGATTAGGGCCTGAAGCCATCCTGCGGTGTTGCGGCCAGCTCACAAGAAAGCGAGTTGAAGAAAGGAGCTCAGGGGCACTGTAATTCACAAACCTGCAGAGTTATAAATGACAGCTATCTTCCAAAAATATACTGAAGTAAGGCTGCCAAGAGGACTTGAAAGCGGGGCAGAATTGCAGGAAACCGATTTCAGGAGGTAGACTGGAATTGCATTGAAAGCATAGGAAAAGAGGCAGAACGTCCACAATGATGCAATTGGGCAAAAAGGGCGTATGCGTTTTTTCCTGAATATATTCAGGAAAAAACGCATACGCCCTTTTTGGCCAACCAAGCAAGCTTGCAAAGGAAATCTGCACTACAATGAAGTCTCACTTCCCCCCGGTCAAAAGGGCCATCTGAAAAAAGTGTAAAATCCAGAAAGGCAGGACAGGCCATGGAGAACTGGGAGCCTTGTTATGCTGATGGGCGGGATGTAAATTGCCAACAGACACTCGGGAGAAGTGTATGGTGTTTCCTGAAACATCTAAAAAACAAAGCAACAGAGCCTAGGGCACTTCCACTTATGGTCCTATAGCTTAGGGAAATTAAAATCAAAAAGACACAGCCACCCCAAAGTTTGGGACGGCTCTGTTTACAAGAACCTCGTTTACAGTCCAAGTTCAACATCGCAGAAAGTGAAAAATGGATAAAGAAGTTGTCGTATTTACTTACAAAGCAATATCACTCAGCAATGAAATCTATGTCATCAGGCCCTTAGCAGCACAATGAGTGGATTCAGGTATGATGATTCTAACTGAAATAAGTCACACAGAAAAAGAAACATCATAAGATATCAGTAATACACGGAATGTAAACTTGGCTACACAGGAACTGAATTACAGAACAGAACAGGGTCTCAAATTTAGAAAACCAACTTATGCTTGCTTAAGGGGAAAGGTGAGTTGGGGTGCTGCATAAAACCAGAGATTGAAATGAGCACAGGTAAAGTTCCTTAAGCCAAATATGGAATAGACAAGAGCTACTCCTTGCTCAACGAAATGGACTCAACACCCCATATTAAACGCCTAAGAATGTACCTGACTAGTAAGTATCTTAAAACCTATGGATTGCTATGTCTCCGAAAGAGAATCAAGCATGTGTACAGGGGCATAAACGCAGCAGTGATAGGATTGGAGAGGTTCGGTGAGCAAATGAAGACCCTTTGAAGACATATTGCATGGTACCCATTCCACGGGTCTCAACTCTCCAGGTTTAAGGTATTCTTCCTTCAGCTAAAACATGCATGTGGAACCCGGAGTATGATCAACCGTGTGAACGGGAGACGTGTTCAAATATGTCTCAGTTTTCCTCCACTGGTACTCGGGTGCAACATTCCAGACGCTTTACTAACACTCTCCCAACTTGGAGAGTCAGTCCCTTTAAACTCCTGTTTGGCCCAATTTGCAATTTCTGCGGAAGATGAACAGGAATAGCGAGAACCAATGAGAGACTAGCTGGAGGTGTCTGGACGGGCAAATTTAACTCTCATTTCCCACCAGGAAGAGGAATTAACCAAAGGCTCAGCCTGCCGTCCCGGAACCAGATTAGGGCCTGAAGCCATCCTGCGGTGTTGCGGCCAGCTCACAAGAAAGCGAGTTGAAGAAAGGAGCTCAGGGGCACTGTAATTCACAAACCTGCAGAGTTATAAATGACAGCTATCTTCCAAAAATATACTGAAGTAAGGCTGCCAAGAGGACTTGAAAGCGGGGCAGAATTGCAGGAAACCGATTTCAGGAGGTAGACTGGAATTGCATTGAAAGCATAGGAAAAGAGGCAGAACGTCCACAATGATGCAATTGGGCAAAAAGGGCGTATGCGTTTTTTCCTGAATATATTCAGGAAAAAACGCATACGCCCTTTTTGGCCAACCAAGCAAGCTTGCAAAGGAAATCTGCACTACAATGAAGTCTCACTTCCCCCCGGTCAAAAGGGCCATCTGAAAAAAGTGTAAAATCCAGAAAGGCAGGACAGGCCATGGAGAACTGGGAGCCTTGTTATGCTGATGGGCGGGATGTAAATTGCCAACAGACACTCGGGAGAAGTGTATGGTGTTTCCTGAAACATCTAAAAAACAAAGCAACAGAGCCTAGGGCACTTCCACTTATGGTCCTATAGCTTAGGGAAATTAAAATCAAAAAGACACAGCCACCCCAAAGTTTGGGACGGCTCTGTTTACAAGAACCTCGTTTACAGTCCAAGTTCAACATCGCAGAAAGTGAAAAATGGATAAAGAAGTTGTCGTATTTACTTACAAAGCAATATCACTCAGCAATGAAATCTATGTCATCAGGCCCTTAGCAGCACAATGAGTGGATTCAGGTATGATGATTCTAACTGAAATAAGTCACACAGAAAAAGAAACATCATAAGATATCAGTAATACACGGAATGTAAACTTGGCTACACAGGAACTGAATTACAGAACAGAACAGGGTCTCAAATTTAGAAAACCAACTTATGCTTGCTTAAGGGGAAAGGTGAGTTGGGGTGCTGCATAAAACCAGAGATTGAAATGAGCACAGGTAAAGTTCCTTAAGCCAAATATGGAATAGACAAGAGCTACTCCTTGCTCAACGAAATGGACTCAACACCCCATATTAAACGCCTAAGAATGTACCTGACTAGTAAGTATCTTAAAACCTATGGATTGCTATGTCTCCGAAAGAGAATCAAGCATGTGTACAGGGGCATAAACGCAGCAGTGATAGGATTGGAGAGGTTCGGTGAGCAAATGAAGACCCTTTGAAGACATATTGCATGGTACCCATTCCACGGGTCTCAACTCTCCAGGTTTAAGGTATTCTTCCTTCAGCTAAAACATGCATGTGGAACCCGGAGTATGATCAACCGTGTGAACGGGAGACGTGTTCAAATATGTCTCAGTTTTCCTCCACTGGTACTCGGGTGCAACATTCCAGACGCTTTACTAACACTCTCCCCACTTGGAGAGTCAGTCCCTTTAACCTCCTGTTTGGCCCAGTTTGCAATTTCTGCGGAAGATGAACAGGAATAGCGAGAACCAATGAGAGACTAGCTGGAGGTGTCTGGACGGGCAAATTTAACTCTCATTTCCCACCAGGAAGAGGAATTAACCAAAGGCTCAGCCTGCCGTGCCGGAACCAGATTAGGGCCTGAAGCCATCCTGCGGTGTTGCGGCCAGCTCACAAGAAAGCGAGTTGAAGAAAGGAGCTCAGGGGCACTGTCATTCACAATCCTGCAGAGTTATAAATGACAGCTATTGTCCAAAAATATACTGAAGTAAGGCTGCCAAGAGGACTTGAAAGCGGGGCAGAATTGCAGGAAACCGATTTCAGGAGGTAGACTGGAATTGCATTGAAAGCATAGGAAAAGAGGCAGAACGTCCACAATGATGCACTTGGCCAAAAAGGGCGTATGTGTTTTTTCCTGAATATATTCAGGAAAAAACGCATACGCCCTTTTTGGCCAACCAAGCAAGCTTGCAAAGGAAATCTGCACTACAATGAAGTCTCACTTCCCCCCGGTCAAAAGGGCCATCTGAAAAAAGTGTAAAATCCAGAAAGGCAGGACAGGCCATGGAGAACTGGGAGCCTTGTTATGCTGATGGGCGGGATGTAAATTGCCAACAGACACTCGGGAGAAGTGTATGGTGTTTCCTGAAACATCTAAAAAACAAAGCAACAGAGCCTAGGGCACTTCCACTTATGGTCCTATAGCTTAGGGAAATTAAAATCAAAAAGAGACAGCCACCCCAAAGTTTGGGACGCCTCTGTTTACAAGAACCTCGTTTACCGTACAAGATCAACATCGCAGAAAGTGAAAAATGGAAAAAGAACTTGTGGGACTTACGTACAATGCACTATCACTCAACAATGAAATCTATGTCATCAGGCCCGTAGCAGCATAATGAGTGGATTCAGGTACGATGATTCTAACTGAAATAAGTCACACAGAAAAAGAAACATCATAAGATATCACTAATACACGGAATGTAAACTTGGCTACACAGGAACTGAATTACAGAACAGAACAGGGTCTCAAATTTAGAAAACCAACTTATGCTTGCTTAAGGGGAAAGGTGAGTTCGGGTGCTGCATAAAACCAGAGATTGAAATGAGCACAGATAAAGTTCCTTAAGCCAAATATGGAATAGACAAGAGCTACTCCTTGCTCAACGAAATGGACTCAACACCGCATATTAAACGCCTAAGAATGTACCTGACTCGTAAGTATTTTAAAACCTATGGAATGCTATGTCTCCGAAAGAGAATCAAGCATGTGTACAGGGGCATAAACGCAACAGTGATAGGATTGGAGAGGTTCGGTGAGCAAATGAAGACCCTTTGAAGTCATATTGCATGGTACCCATTCCACGGGTTTCAACTACCCAGGTTTAAGGTATTCTTCCTTCAGCTAAAACATGCATGTGGAACCTAGAGTATGATCAACCATGTGATCGGGAGACGTGTTCAAATATGTCTCAGTTTTCGTACCCTGGTACTCGGGTGCAACATTCCAGACGCTTTACTAACACTCTCCCGACTTGGAGAGTCAGTCCCTTTAACCTCCTGTTTGGCCCAGTTTTCAATTTCTGCGGAAGATGAACAGGAATAGCGAGAACCAATGAGAGACTAGCTGGAGGTGTCTGGACGGGCAAATTTAACTCTCATTTCCCATCAGGAAGAGGAATTAACCAAAGGCTCAGCCTGCCGTGCCGGAACCAGATTAGGGCCTGAAGCCATCCTGCGGTGTTGCGGCCAGGTCACAAGAAAGCGAGTTGAAGAAAGGAGCTCAGGGGCACTGTAATTCACAAACCTGCAGAGTTATAAATGACAGCTATCGTCCAAAAATATACTGAAGTAAGGCTGCCAAGAGGACTTGAAAGCGGGGCAGAATTGCAGGAAACCGATTTCAGGAGGTAGACTGGAATTGCATTGAAAGCATAGGAAAAGAGGCAGAACGTCCACAATGATGCACTTGGCCAAAAAGGGCGTATGCGTTTTTTCCTGAATATATTCAGGAAAAAACGCATACGCCCTTTTTGGCCAACCAAGCAAGCTTGCAAAGGAAATCTGCACTACAATGAAGTCTCACTTCCCCCCGGTCAAAAGGGCCATCTGAAAAAAGTGTAAAATCCAGAAAGGCAGGACAGGCCATGGAGAACTGGGAGCCTTGTTATGCTGATGGGCGGGATGTAAATTGCCAACAGACACTCGGGAGAAGTGTATGGTGTTTCCTGAAACATCTAAAAAACAAAGCAACAGAGCCTAGGGCACTTCCACTTATGGTCCTATAGCTTAGGGAAATTAAAATCAAAAAGAGACAGCCACCCCAAAGTTTGGGACGCCTCTGTTTACAAGAACCTCGTTTACAGTACAAGTTGAACATCGCAGAAAGTGAAAAATGGATAAAGAAGTTGTGGTATTTACTTACAAAGCAATATCACTCAGCAATGAAATCTATGTCATCAGGCCCTTAGCAGCACAATGAGTGGATTCAGGTATGATGATTCTAACTGAAATAAGTCACACAGAAAAAGAAACATCATAAGATATCAGTAATACACGGAATGTAAACTTGGCTACACAGGAACTGAATTACAGAACAGAACAGGGTCTCAAATTTAGAAAACCAACTTATGCTTGCTTAAGGGGAAAGGTGAGTTGGGGTGCTGCATAAAACCAGAGATTGAAATGAGCACAGATAAATTTCCTTAAGCCAAATACGGAATAGACAAGACCTACTCCTTGCTCAACGAAATGGACTCAACACCCCATATTAAACGCCTAAGAATGTACCTGACTAGTAAGTATCTTAAAACCTATGGATTTCTATGTCTCCAAAAGAGAATCAAGCGTGTGTACAGGGGCATAAATGCAGCAGTGATAGGATTGGAGAGGTTCTGTGAGCAAATGAAGACCCTTTGAAGTCATATTGCATGGTACCGATTCCACGGGTTTCAACTACCCAGGTTTAAGGTATTCTTCCTTCAGCTAAAACATGCATGTGGAACCTAGAGTATGATCAACCATGTGATCGGGAGACGTGTTCAAATATGTCTCAGTTTTCCTCCCCTGGTACTCGGGTGCAACATTCCAGACGCTTTAGTAACACTCTCCCGACTTGGAGAGTCAGTCCCTTTAACCTCCTGTTTGGCCCAGTTTGCAATTTCTGTGGAAGATGAACAGGAATAGCGAGAACCAATGAGAGACTAGCTGGAGGTGTCTGGACGGGCAAATTTAACTCTCATTTCCCACCAGGAAGAGGAATTAACCAAAGGCTCAGCGTGCCGTGCCGGAACCAGATTAGGGCCTGAAGCCATGCTGCGGTGTTGCGGCCAGCTCACAAGAAAGCGAGTTGAAGAAAGGAGCTCAGGGGCACTGTAATTCACAAACCTGCAGAGTTATAAATGACAGCTATCGTCCAAAAATATACTGAAGTAAGGCTGCCAAGAGGACTTGAAAGCGGGGCAGAATTGCAGGAAACCGATTTCAGGAGGTAGACTGGAATTGCATTGAAAGCATAGGAAAAGAGGCAGAACGTCCACAATGATGCACTTGGCCAAAAAGGGCGTATGCGTTTTTTCCTGAATATATTCAGGAAAAAACGCATACGCCCTTTTTGGCCAACCAAGCAAGCTTCCAAAGGAAATCTGCACTACAATGAAGTCTCACTCCCCCCCGGTCAAAAGGGCCATCTGAAAAAAGTGTAAAATCCAGAAAAGCAGGACAGGCCATGGAGAACTGGGAGCATTGTTATGCTGATGGGCGGGATGAAAATTGCCAACAGACACTCTGGAGAAGTGTATGGTGTTTCCTGAAACATCAAAAAAACAAAGCAACAGAGCCTAGGGCACTTCCACTTATGGTCCTATAGCTTAGGGAAATTAAAATCAAAAAGACACAGCCACCCCAAAGTTTGGGACGCCTCTGTTTACAAGAACCTCATTTACCGTACAAGTTCAATATCACAGAAAGTGAAAAATGGATAAAGAACTTGTGGTACTTACGTACAATGCAGTATCACTCAGCAATGAAATCTATGTCATCAGGCCCATAGCAGCATAATGAGTGGATTCAGGTACGATGATTCTAACTGAAATAAGTCACACAGAAAAAGAAACATCATAAGATATCACTAATACACGGAATGTAAACTTGTCTACAGAGGAACTGAATTCCAAAACAGAACAGGGTCTCAAATTTAGGAAACCAACTTATGCTTGCTTAAGGGGAAAGGTGAGTTGGGGTGCTGCATAAAACCAGAGATTGAAATGAGCACAGATAAATTTCCTTAAGCCAAATATGGAATAGACAAGACCTACTCCTTGCTCAACGAAATGGACTCAACACCCCATATTAAACGCCTAAGAATGTACCTGACTAGTAAGTATTTTAAAACCTATGGATTTCTATGTCTCCAAAAGAGAATCAAGCGTGTGCACAGGGGCATAAATGCAGCAGTGATAGGATTGGAGAGGTTCTGTGAGCAAATGAAGACTCTTTGAAGTCATATTGCATGGTACCGATTCCACGGGTTTCAACTACCCAGGTTTAAGGTATTCTTCCTTCAGCTAAAACATGCATGTGGAACCTAGAGTATGATCAACCATGTGATCGGGAGACGTGTTCAAATATGTCTCAGTTTTCCTCCCCTGGTACTCGGGTGCAACATTCCAGACGCTTTAGTAACACTCTCCCGACTTGGAGAGTCAGTCCCTTTAACCTCCTGTTTGGCCCAGTTTGCAATTTCTGTGGAAGATGAACAGGAATAGCGAGAACCAATGAGAGACTAGCTGGAGGTGTCTGGACGGGCAAATTTAACTCTCATTTCCCACCAGGAAGAGGAATTAACCAAAGGCTCAGCGTGCCGTGCCGAAACCAGATTAGGGCCTGAAGCCATCCTGCGGTGTTGCGGCCAGCTCACAAGAAAGCGAGTTGAAGAAAGGAGCTCAGGGGCACTGTAATTCACAAACCTGCAGAGTTATAAATGACAGCTATCGTCCAAAAATATATTGAAGTAAGGCTGCCAAGAGGACTTGAAAGCGGGGCAGAATTGCAGGAAACCGATTTCAGGAGGTAGACTGGAATTGCATTGAAAGCATAGGAAAAGAGGCAGAACGTCCACAATGATGCACTTGGCCAAAAAGGGCGTATGCGTTTTTTCCTGAATATATTCAGGAAAAAACGCATACGCCCTTTTTGGCCAACCAAGCAAGCTTCCAAAGGAAATCTGCACTACAATGAAGTCTCACTCCCCCCCGGTCAAAAGGGCCATCTGAAAAAAGTGTAAAATCCAGAAAAGCAGGACAGGCCATGGAGAACTCGGAGCATTGTTATGCTGATGGGCGGGATGTAAATGGCCAACACACACTAGGGAGAAGTGTATGGTGTTTCCTGAAACATCAAAAAAACAAAGCAACAGAGCCTAGGGCACTTCCACTTATGGTCCTATAGCTTAGGGAAATTAAAATCAAAAAGACACAGCCACCCCAAAGTTTGGAACGGCTCTGTTTCCAAGAACCTCGTTTACAGTACAAGTTCAACATCACAGAAAGTGAAAAATGGATAAAGAAGTTGTGGTATTTACTTACAAAGCAATATCACTCAGCAATGAAATCTATGTCATCAGGCCCTTAGCAGCACAATGAGTGGATTCAGGTATGATGATTCTAACTGAAATAAGTCACACAGAAAAAGAAACATCATAAGATATCAGTAATACACGGAATGTAAACTTGGCTACACAGGAACTGAATTACAGAACAGAACAGTGTCTCAAATTTAGAAAACCAACTTATGCTTGCTTAAGGTTAAAGCTGAGTTGGGGTGCTGCATAAAACCAGAGATTGAAATGAGCACAGATAATGTTCCTTATGCCAAATATGGAATAGAAAAGAGGTACACCTTGCTCAACGAAATGGACTCAACACCCCATATTAAACGCCTAAGAATGTAACTGACTAGTAAGTATCTTAAAACCTATAGATTGCTATGTCTCCGAAAGAGAATCAAGCGTGTGTACAGGGGCATAAACGCAGCAGTGATAGGACTGGAGAGGTTCGGTGAGCACGTGAAGACCCTTTAAAGTCATATTGCATGGTACCCATTCCACGGGTCTCAACTCTCCAGGTTTAAGGTATTCTTCCTTCAGCTAAAACATGCATGTGGAACCCAGAGTATGATCAACCATGTGATCGGGTGATGTGTTCAAATATGTCTCAGTTTTCGTACCCTGGTACTCGGGTGCAACATTCCAGACGCTTTACTAACACTCTCCCGACTTGGAGAGTCAGTCCCTTTAACCTCCTGTTTGGCCCAGTTTGCAATTTCTGCGGAAGATGAACAGGAATAGCGAGAACCAATGAGAGACTAGCTGGAGGTGTCTGGACGGGCAAATTTAACTCTCATTTCCCACCAGGAAGAGGAATTAACCAAAGGCTCAGCGTGCCGTGCCGGAACCAGATTAGGGCCTGAAGCCATCCTGCGGTGTTGCGGCCAGCTCAAAAGATAGCGAGTTGAAGAATGGAGCTCAGGGGCACTGTAATTCACAAACCTGCAGAGTTATAAATGACAGCTATCGTCCAAAAATATACTGAAGTAAGGTTGCCAAGAGGACTTGAAAGCGGGGCAGAATTGCAGGAAACCGATTTCAGGAGGTAGACTGGAATTGCACTGAAAGCATAGGAAAAGAGGCAGAGCGTCCACAATGATGCACTTGGCCAAAAAGGGCGTATGCGTTTTTTCCTGAATATATTCAGGAAAAAACGCATACGCCCTTTTTGGTCAACCAAGAAAACTTGCAAAGGAAATCTGCACTACAATGAAGTCTCACTTCCCCCCAGTCAAAAGGGCCATCTGAAAAAAGTGTAAAATCCAGAAAGGCAGGACAGGCCATGGAGAACTGGGAGCCTTGTTATATTGATGGGCGGGATGTAAATTGCCAACAGACACTCGGGAGAAGTGTATGGTGTTTCCTGAAACATCTAAAAAACAAAGCAACAGAGCCTAGGGCACTTCCACTTATGGTCCTATAGCTTAGGGAAATTAAAATCAAAAAGACACAGCCACCCCAAAGTTTGGGACGCCTCTGTTTACAAGAACCTCGTTTACAGTACAAGTTGAACATCGCAAAAAGTGAAAAATGGATAAAGAAGTTGTGGTATTTACTTACAAAGCAATATCACTCAGCAATGAAATCTATGTCATCAGGCCCGTAGCAGCACAATGAGTGGATTCAGGTATGATGATTCTAACTGAAATAAGTCACACAGAAAAAGAAACATCATAAGATATCAGTAATACACGGAATGTAAACTTGGCTACACAGGAACTGAATTACAGAACAGAACAGGGTCTCAAATTTAGAAAACCAACTATGCTTGCTTAAGGGGAAAGGTGAGTTGGGGTGCTGCATAAAACCAGCTATTGAAATGAGCACAGATAAAGTTCCTTAAGCCAAATATGGAATAGACAAGAGCTACTCCTTGCTCAGCGAAATGGACTCAACACCCCATATTAGAAGCCTAAGAATGTACCTGACTAGTAAGTATCTTAAAACCTATGGATTGCTATGTCTCCAAAAGAGAATCAAGCGTGTGTACAGGGGCATAAACGCAGCAGTGATAGGATTGGAGAGGTTCGGTGAGCAAATGAAGACCCTTTGAAGTCATATTGCATGGTATCCATTCCACGGGTCTCAACTCTCCAGGTTTAAGGTATTCTTCCTTCAGCTAAAACATGCATGTGGAATCCAGAGTATGATCAACCGTGTGAACGGGAAACGTGTTCAAATATGTCTCAGTTTTCCTCCCCTGGTACTCGGGTGCAACATTCCAGACGCTTTACTAACACTCTCCCGACTTGGAGAGTCAGTCCCTTTAACCTCCTGTTTGACCCAGTTTGCAATTTCTGCGGAAGATTAACAGGAATAGTGAGAACCAATGAGAGACTAGCTGGAGGTGTCTGGACGGGCAAATTTAACTCACATTTCCCACCAGGAAGAGGAATTAACCAAAGGCTCAGCGTGCCGTGCCGGAACCAGATTAGGGCCTAAAGCCACCCTGCGGTGTTGCGGCCAGCTCAAAAGAAAGCGAGTTGAAGAAAGCAGCTCAGAGGCACTGTAATTCACAAACCTGCAGAGTTATAAATGACAGCTATCGTCCAAAAATATACTGAAGTAAGGCTGCCAAGAGGACTTGAAAGAGGGGCAGAATTGCAGGAAACTGATTTCAGGAGGTAGACTGGAATTGCACTGAAAGCATAGGAAAAGAGGCAGAACGTCCACAATGATGCACTTGGCCATAAAGGGTGTATGCGTTTTTTCCTGAATATATTCAGGAAAAAACGCATACGCCCTTTTTGGCCAACCAAGCAAGCTTGCAAAGGAAATCTGCACTACAATGAAGTCTCACTTCCCCCCGGTCAAAAGGGTCATCTGAAAAAAGTGTAAAATCCAGAAAGGCAGGACAGGCCATGGAGAACTAGGAGCCTTGTTATGCTGATGGGCGGGATGTAAATTGCCAACAGACACTCGGGAGAAGTGTATGGTGTTTCCTGAAACATCTAAGAAACAAAGCAACAGAGCCTAGGGCACTTCCACTTATGGTCCTATAGCATAGGGAAATTAAAATCAAAAAGAAACAGCCACCCCAAAGTTTGGGACGCCTCTGTTTACAAGAACCTCATTTACCGTACAAGTTCAATATCACAGAAAGTGAAAAATGGATAAAGAACTTGTGGTACTTACGTACAATGCAGTATCACTCAGCAATGAAATCTATGTCATCAGGCCCGTAGCAGCATAATGAGTGGATTCAGGTACGATGATTCTAACTGAAATAAGTCACACAGAAAAAGAAACATCATAAGATATCAGTAATACACGGAATGTAAACTTGGCTACACAGGAACTGAATTCCAAAACAGAACAGGGTCTCAAATTTAGAAAACCAACTTATGCTTGCTTAAGGGGAAAGGTGAGTTGGGCTGCTGCATAAAACCAGAGATTGAAATGAGCACAGATAAAGTTCCTTAAGCCAAATATGGAATAGACAAGAGCTACTCCTTGCTCAACGAAATGGACTCAACACCGCATATTAAACGCCTAAGAATGTACCTGACTAGTAAGTATCTTAAAACCTATGGCTTGCTATGTCTCCGAAAGAGAATCAAGCGTGTGTACAGGGCCATAAACGCAGCAGTGATAGGATTGGAGAGGTTCGGTGAGCACGTGAAGACCCTTTGAAGTCATATTGCATGGTACCCATTCCACGGGTTTCAACTACCCAGGTTTAAGGTATTTTTCCTTCAGCTAAAACATGCATGTGGAACCTAGAGTATGATCAACCATGTGATCGGGAGACGTGTTCAAATATGTCTAAGTTTTCGTACCCTGGTACTCGGGTGCAACATTCCAGATGCTTTACTAACACTCTCCCGACTTGGAGAGTCAGCGCCTTTAACCTCCTGTTTGGCCCAGTTTGCAATTTCTACGGAAGATGAACAGGAATAGCGAGAACCAATGAGAGACTAGCTGGAGGTGACTGGACGGGCAAATTTAACTCTCATTTCCCACCAGGAAGAGGAGATAACCAAAGGCTCAGCGTGCCGTGCCAGAACCAGATTAGGGCCTGAAGCCATCCTGCGGTGTTGTGGCCAGCTTACAAGAAAGCGAGTTGAAGAAAGGAGCTCAGGGGCACTGTAATTCACAAACCTGCAGAGTTATAAATGACAGCTATCGTCCAAAAATATACTGAAGTAAGGCTGCCAAGAGGACTTGAAAGCGGGGCAGAATTGCAGGAAACCGATTTCAGGAGGTAGACTGGAATTGCATTGAAAGCATAGGAAAAGAGGCAGAACGTCCACAATGATGCACTTGGCCAAAAAGGGCGTATGCGTTTTTTCCTGAATATATTCAGGAAAAAACGCATACGCCCTTTTTGGCCAACCAAGCAAGCTTGCAAAGGAAATCTGCACTACAATGAAGTCTCACTTCCCCCCGGTCAAAAGGGCCATCTGAAAAAAGTGTAAAATCCAGAAAGGCAGGACAGGCCATGGAGAACTGGGAGCCTTCTTATGCTAATGGGCGGGATGGAAATTGCCAACAGACACTCAGGAGAAGTGTATGGTGTTTCCTGAAACATCTAAAAAACAAAGCAACAGAGCCTAGGGCACTTCCACTTATGGTCCTATAGATTAGGGAAATTAAAATCAAAAAGACACAGCCACCCCAAAGTTTGGGACGCCTCTGTTTACAAGAACCTCGTTTACCGTACAAGTTCAGTATCACAGAAAGTGAAAAATGGATAAAGAACTTGTGGTACTTACGTACAATGCAGTATCACTCAGCAATGAAATCTATGTCATCAGGCCCGTAGCAGCATAATGAGTGGATTCAGGTACGATGATTCTAACTGAAATAAGTCACACAGAAAAAGAAACATCATAAGATATCAGTAATACACGGAATGTAAACTTGGCTACACAGGAACTGAATTACAGAACAGAACAGGGTCTCAAATTTAGAAAACCAACTTATGCTTGCTTAAGGGGAAAGGTGAGTTGGGGTGCTGCATAAAACCAGAGATTGAAATGAGCACAGATAAAGTTCCTTAAGCCAAATATGGAATAGACAAGAGCTACTCCTTGCTCAACGAAATGGACTCAACACCGCATATTAAACGCCTAAGAATGTACCTGACTAGTAAGTATCTTAAAACCTATGGCTTGCTATGTCTCCGAAAGAGAATCAAGCGTGTGTACAGGGCCATAAACGCAGCAGTGATAGGATTGGAGAGGTTCGGTGAGCACGTGAAGACCCTTTGAAGTCATATTGCATGGTACCCATTCCACGGGTTTCAACTACCCAGGTTTAAGGTATTTTTCCTTCAGCTAAAACATGCATGTGGAACCTAGAGTATGATCAACCATGTGATCGGGAGACGTGTTCAAATATGTCTCAGTTTTCGTACCCTGGTACTCGGGTGCAACATTCCAGATGCTTTACTAACACTCTCCCGACTTGGAGAGTCAGCGCCTTTAACCTCCTGTTTGGCCCAGTTTGCAATTTCTACGGAAGATGAACAGGAATAGCGAGAACCAATGAGAGACTAGCTGGAGGTGACTGGACGGGCAAATTTAACTCTCATTTCCCACCAGGAAGAGGAGATAACCAAAGGCTCAGCGTGCCGTGCCAGAACCAGATTAGGGCCTGAAGCCATCCTGCGGTGTTGTGGCCAGCTTACAAGAAAGCGAGTTGAAGAAAGGAGCTCAGGGGCACTGTAATTCACAAACCTGCAGAGTTATAAATGACAGCTATCGTCCAAAAATATACTGAAGTAAGGCTGCCAAGAGGACTTGAAAGCGGGGCAGAATTGCAGGAAACCGATTTCAGGAGGTAGACTGGAATTGCATTGAAAGCATAGGAAAAGAGGCAGAACGTCCACAATGATGCACTTGGCCAAAAAGGGCGTATGCGTTTTTTCCTGAATATATTCAGGAAAAAACGCATACGCCCTTTTTGGCCAACCAAGCAAGCTTGCAAAGGAAATCTGCACTACAATGAAGTCTCACTTCCCCCCGGTCAAAAGGGCCATCTGAAAAAAGTGTAAAATCCAGAAAGGCAGGACAGGCCATGGAGAACTGGGAGCCTTCTTATGCTAATGGGCGGGATGGAAATTGCCAACAGACACTCAGGAGAAGTGTATGGTGTTTCCTGAAACATCTAAAAAACAAAGCAAAAGAGCCTAGGGCACTTCCACTTATGGTCCTATAGATTAGGGAAATTAAAATCAAAAAGACACAGCCACCCCAAAGTTTGGGACGCCTCTGTTTACAAGAACCTCCTTTACCGTACAAGTTCAGTATCACAGAAAGTGAAAAATGGATAAAGAACTTGTGGTACTTACGTACAATGCAGTATCACTCAGCAATGAAATCTATGTCATCAGGCCCGTAGCAGCATAATGAGTGGATTCAGGTACGATGATTCTAACTGAAATAAGTCACATAGAAAAAGAAACATCATAAGATATCAGTAATACACGGAATGTAAACTTGGCTACACAGGAACTGAATTCCAAAACAGAACAGGGTCTCAAATTTAGAAAACCAACTTATGCTTGCTTAAGGGGAAAGGTGAGTTGGGGTGCTGCATAAAACCAGAGATTGAAATGAGCACAGATAAAGTTCCTTAAGCCAAATATGGAATAGACAAGAGCTACTCCTTGCTCAACGAAATGGACTCAACACCCCATATTAAACGCCTAAGAATGTACCTGACTAGTAAGTATCTTAAAACCTATGGATTGCTATGTCTCCAAAAGAGAATCAAGCGTGTGTACAGGGGCATAAACGCAGCAGTGATAGGACTGGAGAGGTTCGGTGAGCAAATGAAGACGCTTTGAAGTCATATTGCATGGACCCATTCCATGGGTTTCAACTACCCAGGTTTAAGGTATTCTTCCTTCAGCTAAAACATGCATGTGGAACCCAGAGTATGATCAACCGTGTGAACGGGAGACGTGTTCAAATATGTCTCAGTTTTCCTCCCCTGGTACTCGGGTGCAACATTCCAGACGCTTTACTAACACTCTCCCCACTTGGAGAGTCAGTCCCTTTAACCTCCTGTTTGGCCCAGTTTGCAATTTCTGCGGAAGATGAACAGGAATAGCGAGAACCAATGAGAGACTAGCTGGAGGTGTCTGGACGGACAAATTTAACTCTCATTTCCCACCAGGAAGAGGAATTAACCAAAGGCTCAGCGTGCCGTGCCGAAACCAGATTAGGGCCTGAAGCCATCCTGCGGTGTTGCGGCCAGCTCACAAGAAAGCGAGTTGAAGAAAGGAGCTCAGGGGCACTGTAATTCACAAACCTGCAGAGTTATAAATGACAGCTATCGTCCAAAAATATACTGAAGTAAGGCTGCCAAGAGGACTTGAAAGCGGGGCAGAATTGCAGGAAACCGATTTCAGGAGGTAGAATGGAATTGCATTTAAAGCTTAGGAAAAGAGGCAGAACGTCCACAATGATGCACTTGGCCAAAAAGGGCGTATGCGTTTTTTCCTGAATATATTCAGGAAAAAACGCATACGCCCTTTTTGGCCAACCAAGCAAGCTTGCAAAGGAAATCTGCACTACAATGAAGTCTCACTCCCCCCCGGTCAAAAGGGCCATCTGAAAAAAGTGTAAAATCCAAAAAAGCAAGACAGGCCATGGAGAATTGGGAGCATTGTTATGGTGATGGGCGGGATGTAAATGGCCAACAGACACTCCGGAGAAGAGTATGGTGTTTCCTGAAACATCTAAAAAACAAAGCAACAGAGCCTAGGGCACTTCCACTTATGGTCCTATAGCTTAGGGAAATTAAAATCAAAAAGACACAGCGAGCCCAAAGTTTGGAATGGCTCTGTTTCCAAGAACCTCGTTTAAGGTACAAGTTCAACATCGCAGAAAGTGAAAAATGGATAAAGAAGTTGTGGTATTTACTTACAAAGCAATATCACTCAGCAATGAAATCTATGTCATCAGGCCCTTAGCAGCACAATGAGTGGTTTCAGGTATGATGATTCTAACTGAAATAAGTCACACAGAAAAAGAAACATGATAAGATATCAGCAATACACGGAATGTAAACCTGGCTACACAGGAACTGAATTACAGAACAGAACAGGGTCTCAAATTTAGAAAACCAACTTATGCTTGCTTAAGGGGAAAGGTGAGTTGGGGTGCTGCATAAAACCAGAGATTGAAATGAGCACAGATAAAGTTCCTTAAGCCAAATATGGAATAGACAAGAGCTACTCCTTGCTCAACGAAATGGACTCAACACCGCATATTAAACGCCTAAGAATGTACCTGACTAGTAAGTATCTTAAAACCTATGGATTGCTATGTGTCCGAAAGAGAATCAAGCATGTGTACAGGGTCATAAACGCAGCAGTGATAGGATTGGAGAGGTTGGGTGAGCAAATGAAGACCCTTTGAAGTCATATTGCATGGTACCCATTCCACGGGTTTCAACTACCCAGGTTTAAGGTATTCTTCCTTCAGCTAAAACATGCATGTGGAACCCAGAGTATGATCAACCATGTGATCGGGAGACGTGTTCAAATATGTCTCAGTTTTCATACCCTGGTACTCGGGTGCAACATTCCAGACGCTTTACTAACACTATCCCGACTTGGAGAGTCAGTCCCTTTAACCTCCTGTTCGGCCCAATTTGCAATTTCTGCGGAAGATGAACAGGAATAGCGAGAACCAATGAGAGACTAGCTGGAGGTGTCTGGACGGGCAAATTTAACTCTCATTTCCCACCAGGAATAGGAAATAACCAAAGGCTCAGCGTGCCATGCCGGAACCAGATTAGGGCCTGAAGCCATCCTGCGGTGTTGCGGCCAGCTCACAAGAAAGCGAGTTGAAGAAAGGAGCTCAGGGGCACTGTAATTCACAAACCTGCAGAGTTATAAATGACAGCTATCGTCCAAAAATATACTGAAGTAAGGCTGCCAAGAGGACTTGAAAGCGGGGCATAATTGCAGGAAACCGATTTCAGGAGGTAGACTGGAATTGCATTGAAAGCATAGGAAAAGAGGCAGAATGTCCACAATGATGCAC
Source organism: Delphinus delphis (assembly GCF_949987515.2). NCBI lineage: Eukaryota > Metazoa > Chordata > Mammalia > Artiodactyla > Delphinidae > Delphinus > Delphinus delphis. The sequence continues at coordinate 145,169 of NW_027192857.1, forward strand.
TTGGCCAAAAAGGGCGTATGTGTTTTTTCCTGAATGTATTATATATTATATAATTATAATATATATATATATAAATATATATATATTATATATATATATTATATATATATATTATATATATATAATAATATATATTATAATATATATATATATTATATATTATATATATATATTTCCTGAATATATTCAGGAAAAAACGCATACGCCCTTTTTGGCCAACCAAGCAAGCTTGCAAAGGAAATCTGCACTACAATGAAGTCTCACTTCCCCCCGGTCAAAAGGGCCATCTGAAAAAAGTGTAAAATCCAGAAAGGCAGGACAGGCCATGGAGAACTGGGAGCCTTGTTATGCTGATGGGCGGGATGTAAATTGCCAACAGACACTCGGGAGAAGTGTATGGTGTTTCCTGAAACATCTAAAAAACAAAGCAACAGAGCCTAGGGCACTTCCACTTATGGTCCTATAGCTTAGGGAAATTAAAATCAAAAAGACACAGCCACCCCAAAGTTTGGGACGCCTCTGTTTACAAGAACCTCGTTTACCGTACAAGTGCAATATCACAGAAAGTGAAAAATGGATAAAGAACTTGTGGTACATATGTACAATGCAGTATCACTCAGCAATGAAATCTATGTCATCAGGCCCTTAGGAGCACAATGAGTGGATTCAGGTATGATGATTCTAAATGAAATAAGTCACACAGAAAAAGAAACATCATAAGATATCACTAATACACGGAATGTAAACTTGGCTACACAGGAACTGAATTCCAAAACAGAACAGGGTCTCAAATTTACAAAACCAACTTATGCTTGCTTAAGGGGAAAGGTGAGTTGGGGTGCTGCATAAAACCAGAGATTGAAATGAGCACAGATAAAGTTCCTTAAGCCAAATATGGAATAGACAAGAGCTACTCCTTGCTCAACGAAATGGACTCAACACCCCAAATTAAACGCCTAAGAATGTACCTGACTAGTAAGTATCTTAAAACCTATGGATTGCTATGTCTCCGAAAGAGAATCAAGCATGTGTACAGGGGCATAAACGCAGCAGTGATAGACTTGGAGAGGTTCGGTGAGCAAATGAATACCCTTTGAAGACATATTGCAAGGTACTCATTCCACGGGTCTCAACTCTCCAGGTTTAAGGTATTCTTCCTTCAGCTAAAACATGCATGTGGAACCCGGAGTATGATCAACAGTGTGAACGGGAGACGTGTTCAAATATGTCTCAGTTTTCCTCCCCTGGTACTCGGGTGCAACATTCCAGACGCTTTACTAACACTCTCCCCACTTGGAGAGTCAGCGCCTTTAAACTCCTGTTTGGCCCAGTTTGCAATTTCTGCGGAAGATGAACAGGAATAGGGAGAACCAATGAGAGACTAGCTGGAGGTGTCTGGACGGGCAAATTTAACTCTCATTTCCCACCAGGAAGAGGAATTAACCAAAGGCTCAGCGTGCCGTGCCGGAACCAGATTAGGGCCTGAAGCCATCCTGTGGTGTTGCGGCCAGCTCACAAGAAAGCGAGTTGAAGAAAGGAGCTCAGGGGCACTGTAATTCACAAACCTGCAGAGTTATAAATGACAGCTATCGTCCAAAAATATACTGAAGTAAGGCTGCCAAGAGGACTTGAAAGCGGGGCGGAATTACAGGAAACCGATTTCAGGAGGTAGACTGGAATTGCATTGAAAGCATAGGAAAAGAGGCAGAACGTCCACAATGATGCACTTGGCCAAAAAGTGTGTATGCGTTTTTTCCCGAATATATTCAGGAAAAAACACATACGCCCTTTTTGGCCAACCAAGCAAGCTTGCAAAGGAAATCTGCACTACAATGAAGTCTCACTTCCCCCCGGTCAAAAGGGCCATCTGAAAAAAGTGTAAAATCCAGAAAGGCAGGACAGGCCATGGAGAACTGGGAGCCTTGCTTTGCTGATGGGCGGGATGTAAATTGCCAACAGACACTCGGCAGAAGTGTATGGTGTTTCCTGAAACATCTAAAAAACAAAGCAACAGAGCCTAGGGCACTTCCACTTATGGTCCTATAGCTTAGGGAAATTAAAATCAAAAAGACACAGCCACCCCAAAGTTTGGGACGCCTCTGTTTACAAGAACCTCGTTTACCATACAAGTTCAATATCACAGAAAGTGAAAAATGGATAAAGAACTTGTGGTACTTACGTACAATGCAGTATCACTCAGCAATGAAATCTATGTCATCAGGCCCGTAGCAGCATAATGAGTGGATTCAGGTACGATGATTCTAACTGAAATAAGTCACACAGAAAAAGAAACATCATAAGATATCAGTAATACACGGAATGTAAACTTGGTTACACAGGAACTGAATTACAGAACAGAACAGGGTCTCAAATTTAGAAAACCAACTTATGCTTGCTTAAGGGTAAAGGTGAGTTGGGGTGCTGCATAAAACCAGAGATTGAAATGAGCACAGATAAAGTTCCTTAAGCCAAATATGGAATAGACAAGATCTACTCCTTGCTCAACGAAATGGACTCAACACCGCATATTAAACACCTAAGAATGTACCTGAATAGTAAGTATCTTAAAACCTATGGATTGCTATGTCTCCGAAAGAGAACCAAGCGTGTGTACAGGGGCATAAACGCAGCAGTGATAGGATTGGAGAGGTTCGGTGAGCAAATGAAGAACCTCTGAAGTCATATTTCATGGTACCCATTCCACGGGTCTCAACTACCCAGGTTTAAGGTATTCTTCCTTCAGCTAATACATGCATGTGGAACCTAGAGTATGATCAACCATGTGATCGGGAGACATGTTCAAATATGTCTCAGTTTTCGTACCCTGGTACTCGGGTGCAACATTCCAGACGCTTTAGTAACACTCTCCCCACTTGGAGAGTCAGCGCCTTTAACCTCCTGTTTGGCCCAGTTTGCAATTTCTGCGGAAGATGAACAGGAATAGGGAGAACCAATGAGAGACTAGCTGGAGGTGTCTGGACGGGCAAATTTAACTCTCATTTCCCACCAGGAAGAGGAATTAACCAAAGGCTCAGCGTGCCATGCCAGAACCAGATTAGGGCCTGAAGCCATCCTGCGGTGTTGCGGCCAGCTCACAAAATAGCGAGTTGAAGAAAGGAGCTCAGGGGCACTGTCATTCACAAACCTGTAGAGTTATAAATGACAGCTATCGTCCAAAAATATACTGAAGTAAGCCTGCCAAGAGGACTTGAAAGCGGGGAGAATTGCAGGAAACCGATTTCAGGAGGTAGACTGGAATTGCATTGAAAGCATAGGAAAAGAGGCAGAACGTCCACAATGATGCACTTGGCCAAAAAGGGCGTATGCGTTTTTTCCTGAATATATTCAGGAAAAAACGCATATGCACTTTTTGGCCAACCAAGCAAGCTTGCAAAGGAAATCTGCACTACAATGAAGTCTCACTTCCCCCCGGTCAAAAGGGCCATCTGAAAAAAGTGTAAAATCCAGAAAGGCAGGACAGGCCATGGAGAACTGGGAGCCTTGTTATGCTGATGGGCGGGATGTAAATTGCCAACAGACACTCGGGAGAAGTGTATGGTGTTTCCTGAAACATCTAAAAAACAAAGCAACAGAGCCTAGGGCACTTCCACTTATGGTCCTATAGCTTAGGGAAATTAAAATCAAAAAGACACAGCCACCCCAATGTTTGGAACGGCTCTGTTTACAAGAACCTTGTTTACAGTACAAGTTCAACATCGCAGAAAGTGAAAAATGGATAAAGAAGTTGTGGTATTTACTTACAAAGCAATATCACTCAGCAATGAAATCTATGTCATCAGGCCCTTAGCAGCACAATGAGTGGATTCAGGTATGATGATTCTAACTGAAATAAGTCACACAGAAAAAGAAACATCATAAGATATCACTAATACACGGAATGTAAACTTGGCTACACAGGAACTGAATTCCAAAACAGAACAGGGTCTCAAATTTACAAAACCAACTTATGCTTGCTTAAGGGGAAAGGTGAGTTGGGGTGCTGCATAAAACCAGAGATTGAAATGAGCACAGATAAAGTTCCTTAAGCCAAATATGGAATAGACAAGAGCTACTCCTTGCTCAACGAAATGGACTCAACACCGCATATTAAACGCCTAAGAATGTACCTGACTAGTAAGTATCTTAAAACCTATGGATTGCTATGTCTCCGAAAGAGAATCAAGCATGTGTACAGGGGCATAAACGCAGCAGTGATAGATTGGAGAGGTTCGGTGAGCAAATGAAGACCCTTTGAAGACATATTGCATGGTACCCCTTCCACGGGTGTGAACTACCCAGGTTTAAGGTATTCTTCCTTCAGCTAATACATGCATGTGGAACCTAGAGTATGATCAACCATGTGATCGGGAGACGTGTTCAAATATGTCTCAGTTTTCGTACCCTGGTACTCGGGTGCAACATTCCAGACGCTTTACTAACACTCTCCCGACTTGGAGAGTCAGTCCCTTTAACCTCCTGTTTGGCCCAGTTTGCATTTCTGCGGAAGATGAACAGGAATAGCGAGAACCAATGAGAGACTAGCTGGAGGTGTCTGGACGGGCAAATTTAACTCTCATTTCCCACCAGGAATAGGAATTAACCAAAGGCTCAGCGTGCCGTGCCGGAACCAGATTAGGGCCTGAAGCCATCCTGCGGTGTTGCGGCCAGCTCACAAGAAAGCGAGTTGAAGAAAGGAGCTCAGGGGCACTGTAATTCACAAACCTGCAGAGTTATAAATGACAGCTATCGTCCAAAAATATACTGAAGTAAGGCTGCCAAGAGGACTTGAAAGCGGGGCAGAATTGCAGGAAACCGATTTCAGGAGGTAGACTGGAATTGCATTGAAAGCATAGGAAAAGAGGCAGAACGTCCACAATGATGCACTTGGCCAAAAAGGGCGTATGCGTTTTTTCCTGAATATATTGAGGAAAAAACGCATACGCCCTTTTTGGCCAACCAAGCAAGCTTGCAAAGGAAATCTGCACTACAATGAAGTCTCACTTCCCCCCGGTCAAAAGGGCCATCTGAAAAAAGTGTAAAATCCAGAAAGGCAGGACAGGCCATGGAGAACTGGGAGCCTTGTTATGCTGATGGGCGGGATGTAAATTGCCAACAGACACTCGGGAGAAGTGTATGGTGTTTCCTGAAACATCTATAAAACAAAGCAACAGAGCCTAGGGCACTTCCACTTATGGTCCTATAACTTAGGGAAATTAAAATGAAAAAGACACAGCCACCCCAAAGTTTGGGACGCCTCTGTTTACAAGAACCTCATTTACCGTAGAAGTTCAATCTCACAGAAAGTGAAAAATGGATAAAGAACTTGTGGTACTTACGTACAATGCAGTATCACTCAGCAATGAAATCTATGTCATCAGGCCCGTAGCAGCATAATGAGTGGATTCAGGTACGATGATTCTAACTGAAATAAGTCACACAGAAAAAGAAACATCATAAGATATCACTAATACACGGAATGTAAACTTGGCTACACAGGAACTGAATTACAGAACAGAACAGGGTCTCAAATTTAGAAAACCAACTTATGCTTGCTTAAGGGGAAAGGTGAGTTGGGGTGCTGCATAAAACCAGAGATTGAAATGAGCACAGATAAAGTTCCTTAAGCCAAATATGGAATAGACAAGAGCTACTCCTTGCTCAACGAAATGGACTCAACACCCCATATTAAACACCTAAGAATGTACCTGACTAGTAAGTATCTTAAAACCTATGTATTGCTATGTCTCCAAAAGAGAATCAAGCGTATGTACAGGGGCATAAACGCAGCAGTGATAGGATTGGAGAGGTTTGGTGAGCAAATGAAGACCCTTTGAAGACATATTGCATGGTACCCATTCCACGGGTCTCAACTCTCCAGGTTTAAGGTATTCTTCCTTCAGCTAAAACATGCATGTGGAACCCGGAGTATGATCAACCGTGTGAACGGGAGACGTGTTCAAATATGTCTCAGTTTTCCTCCACTGGTACTCGGGTGCAACATTCCAGACGCTTTACTAACACTCTCCCCACTTGGAGAGTCAGCGCCTTTAACCTCCTGTTTGGCCCAGTTTGCAATTTCTGCGGAAGATGAACAGGAATAGCGAGAACCAATGAGAGACTAGCTGGAGGTGTCTGGACGGGCAAATTTAACTCTCATTTCCCACCAGGAAGAGGAATTAACCAAAGGCTCAGCCTGCCGTGCCGGAACCAGATTAGGGCTTGAAGTCATCCTGCGGTGTTGCGGCCAGCTCACAAGAAAGCGAGTTGAAGAAAGGAGCTCAGGGGCACTGTCATTCACAAACCTACAGAGTTATAAATGACAGCTATCGTCCAAAAATATACTGAAGTAAGGCTGCCAAGAGGACTTGAAAGCGGGGCAGAATTGCAGGAAACCGATTTCAGGAGGTAGACTGGAATTGCATTGAAAGCATAGGAAAAGAGGCAGAACGTCCACAATGATGCACTTGGCCAAAAAGGGCGTATGCGTTTTTTCCTGAATATATTCAGGAAAAAACGCATACGCCCTTTTTGGCCAACCAAGCAAGCTTGCAAAGGAAATCTGCACTACAATGAAGTCTCACTTCCCCCCGGTCAAAAGGGCCATCTGAAAAAAGTGTAAAATCCAGAAAGGCAGGACAGGCCATGGAGAACTGGGAGCCTTGTTATGCTGATGGGCGGGATGTAAATTGCCAACAAACACTCAGGAGAAGTGTATGGTGTTTCCTGAAACATCTAAAAAACAAAGCAACAGAGCCTAGGGCACTTCCACTTATGGTCCTATAGCTTAGGGATATTAAAATCAAAAAGAGACAGCCACCCCAAAGTTTGGGACACCTCTGTTTACAAGAACCTCGTTTACCGTACAAGATAAACATCGCAGAAAGTGAAAAATGGATAAAGAAGTTGTGGTATTTACTTACAAAGCAATATCACTCAGCAATGAAATCTATGTCATCAGGCCCTTAGCAGCACAATGAGTGGATTCAGGTATGATGATTCTAACTGAAATAAGTCACACAGAAAAAGAAACATGATAAGATATCAGCAATACACGCAATGTAAACTTGCTACACAGGAACTGACTTACAGAACACAACAGGGTCTCAAATTTAGAAAACCAACATATGCTTGCTTAAGGGTAAAGGTGAGTTGGGGTGCTGCATAAAACCAGAGATTGAAATGAGCACAGATAAAGTTCCTTAAGCCAAATATGGAATAGACAAGAGCTACTCCTTGCTCAACGAAATGGACTCAACACCGCATATTAAATGCCTAAGAATGTGCCTGACTAGTAAGTATCTTAAAACCTATGGATTGCTATGTCTCTGAAAGAGTATCAAGCGTGTGTACAGGGGCATAAACGCAGCAGTGATAGGATTGGAGAGGTTCGGTGAGCAAATGAAGACCCTTTTAAGTCATACTGCATGGTACCCATTCCACGGGTTTCAACTACCCAGGTTTAAGGTATTCTTCCTTCAGCTAATACATGCATGTGGAACCTAGAGTATGATCAACCATGTGATCGGGAGATGTGTTCAAATATGTCTCAGTTTTCATACCCTGGTACTCGGGTGCAACATTCCAGACGCTTTACTAACACTCTCCCCACTTGGAGAGTCAGTCCCTTTAACCTCCTGTTTGGCCCAGTTTGCAATTTCTGCGGAAGATGAACAGGAATAGCGAGAACCAATGAGAGACTAGCTGGAGGTGTCTGGACGGGCAAATTTAACTCTCATTTCCCACCAGGAAGAGGAAATAACCAAAGGCTCAGCGTGCCGTGCCGGAACCAGATTAGGGCCTGAAGCCATCCGGCGGTGTTGCGGCCAGGTAACAAGAAAGCGAGTTGAAGAAAGGAGCTCAGGGGCACTGTAATTCACAAACCTGCAGAGTTATAAATGACAGCTATCGTCCAAAAATATACTGAAGTAAGGCTGCCAAGAGGACTTGAAAGCGGGGCAGAATTGCAGGAAACCGATTTCAGGAGGTAGACTGGAATTGCATTGAAAGCATAGGAAAAGAGGCAGAGTGTCCACAATGATGCACTTGGCCAAAAAGGGCGTATGCGTTTTTTCCTGAATATATTCAGGAAAAAACGCATACGCACTTTTTGGCCAACCAAGCAAGTTTGCAAAGGAAATCTGCACTACAATGAAGTCTCACTTCCCCCCAGTCAAAAGGGCCATCTGAAAAAAGTGTAAAATCCAGAAAGGCAGGACAGGCCATGGAGAACTGGGAGCCTTGTTATGCTGATGGGCGGGATGTAAATTGCCAACAGACACCTGGGAGAAGTGTATGGTGTTTCCTGAAACATCTAAAAAACAAAGCAACAGAGCCTAGGGCACTTCCACTTATGGTCCTATAGCTTAGGGAAATTAAAATCAAAAAGACACAGCCACCCCAAAGTTTGGGACGCCTCTGTTTACACGAACCTTGTTTACCGTACAAGTTTGTATCACAGAAAGTGAAAAATGGATAAAGAACATGTGGTACTTACGTACAATGCAGTATCACTCAGCAATGAAATCTATGTCATCAGGCCCGTAGCATCATAATGAGTGGATTCAGGTACGATGATTCTAACTGAAATAAGTCACACAGAAAAAGAAACATCATAAGATATCACTAATACACGGAATGTAAACTTGGCTACACAGGAACTGAATTCCAAAACAGAACAGGGTCTCAAATTTAGAAAACCAACTTATGCTTGCTTAAGGGGAAAGGTGAGTTGGGGTGCTGCATGAAACCAGACATTGAAATGAGCACAGATAAAGTTCCTTAAGCCAAATATGGAATAGACAAGAGCTACTCCTTGCTCAATGAAATGGACTCAACACCGCATATTAAACGCCTAAGAATGTACCTGACTAGTAAGTATCTTAAAACCTATGGATTACTATGTCTCCAAAAGAGAATCAAGCATGTGTACAGGGGCATAAACGCAGCAGTGATAGGATTGGAGAGGTTCGGTGAGCAAATGAAGACCCTTTGAAGTCATATTGCATGGTACCCATTCCACGGGTTTCAACTACCCAGGTTTAAGGTATTCTTCCTTCAGCTAAAACATGCATGTGGAACCTAGAGTATGATCAACCATGTGATCGGGAGACGTGTTCAAATATGTCTCAGTTTTCATACCCTGGTACTCGGGTGCAACATTCCAGACGCTTTACTAACACTCTCCCCACTTGGAGAGTCAGTCCCTTTAACCTCCTGTTTGGCCCAGTTTGCAATTTCTGCGGAAGATGAACAGGAATAGCGAGAACCAATGAGAGACTAGCTGGAGGTGTCTGGACGGACAAATTTAACTCTCATTTCCCACCAGGAAGAGGAATTAACCAAAGGCTCAGCGTGCCGTGCCGGAACCAGATTAGGGCCTGAAGCCATCCTGCGGTGTTGCGGCCAGCTCACAAGAAAGCGAGTTGAAGAAAGGAGCTCAGGGGCACTGTAATTCACAAACCTGCAGAGTTATAAATGACAGCTATCGTCCAAAAATATACTGAAGTAAGGCTGCCAAGAGGACTTGAAAGCGGGGCAGAATTGCAGGAAACCGATTTCAGGAGGTAGACTGGAATTGCATTGAAAGCATAGGAAAAGAGGCAGAACGTCCACATGATGAACTTGGCCAAAAAGGGCGTATGCGTTTTTTCCTGAATATATTCAGGAAAAAACGCATACGCCCTTTTTGGCCAACCAAGCAAGCTTGCAAAGGAAATCTGCACTACAATGAAGTCTCACTTCCCCCCGGTCAAAAGGGCCATCTGAAAAAAGTATAAAATCCAGAAAGGAAGGACAGGCCATGGAGAACTGGGAGCCTTGTTATGCTGATGGGCGGGATGTAAATTGCCAACAAACACTCGGGAGAAGTGTATGGTGTTTCCTGAAACATCTAAAAAACAAAGCAAACAGCCCATGGCACTTCCACTTATGGTACTATAGATTAGGGAAATTAAAATCAAAAAGACACAGCCACCCCAATGTTTGGGACGCCTCTGTTTACAAGAAGCTCGTTTACAGTACAAGTTCAACATCGCAGAAAGTGAAAAATGGATAAAGAAGTTGTCGTATTTACTTACAAAGCAATATCACTCAGCAATGAAATCTATGTCATCAGGCCCGTAGCAGCACAATGAGTGGATTCAGGTATGATGATTCTAACTGAAATAAGTCACACAGAAAAAGAAACATCATAAGATATCAGTAACACATGGAATGTAAACTTGGCTACACAGGAACTAACTTACAGAACAGACTAGGGTCTCAAATTTAGAAAACCAACTTATGCTTGCTGAAGGGGAAAGGTGAGTTGGGGTGCTGCATAAAACCAGAGATTGAAATGAGCACAGATAAAGTTCCTTAAGCCAAATATGGAATAGACAAGAGCTACTCCTTGCTCAACGAAATAGACTCAACACCCCATATAAAACGCCTAAGAATGTACCTGACTAGTAAGTATCTTAAAACCTATGGATTACTATGTCTCCAAAAGAGAATCAAGCATGTGTACAGGGGCATAAACGCAGCAGTGATAGGATTGGAGAGGTTCGGTGAGCAAATGAAGACCCTTTGAAGTCATATTGCATGGTACCCATTCCACGGGTTTCAACTACCCAGGTTTAAGGTATTCTTCCTTCAGCTAAAACATGCATGTGGAACCTAGAGTATGATCAACCATGTGATCGGGAGACGTGTTCAAATATGTCTCAGTTTTCATACCCTGGTACTCGGGTGCAACATTCCAGACGCTTTACTAACACTCTCCCCACTTGGAGAGTCAGTCCCTTTAACCTCCTGTTTGGCCCAGTTTGCAATTTCTGCGGAAGATGAACAGGAATAGCGAGAACCAATGAGAGACTAGCTGGAGGTGTCTGGACGGACAAATTTAACTCTCATTTCCCACCAGGAAGAGGAATTAACCAAAGGCTCAGCGTGCCGTGCCGGAACCAGATTAGGGCCTGAAGCCATCCTGCGGTGTTGCGGCCAGCTCACAAGAAAGCGAGTTGAAGAAAGGAGCTCAGGGGCACTGTCATTCACAAACCTGCAGAGTTATAAATGACAGCTATCGTCCAAAAATATACTGAAGTAAGGCTGCCAAGAGGACTTGAAAGCGGGGCAGAATTGCAGGAAACCGATTTCAGGAGGTAGACTGGAATTGCATTGAAAGCATAGGAAAAGAGGCAGAACGTCCACAATGATGCACTTGGCCAAAAAGGGCGTATGCGTTTTTTCCTGAATATATTGAGGAAAAAACACATACGCACTTTTTGGCCAACTAAGCAAGCTTGCAAAGGAAATCTGCACTACAATGAAGTCTCACTTCACCCCGGTCAAAAGGGCCATCTGAAAAAAGTGTAAAATCCAGAAAGGCAGGACAGGCCATGGAGAACTGGGAGCCTTGTTATGCTGATGGGCGGGATGTAAACTGCCTACAGACACTCGGGAGAAGTGTATGGTGTTTCCTGAAACATCTAAAAAACAAAGCAAAAGAGCCTAGGGCACTTCCACTTATGGTCCTATAGCTTAGGGAAATTAAAATCAAAAAGACACAGCCACCCCAAAGTTTGGGATGCCTCTGTTTACAAGAACCTCGTTTACCGTACAAGTTCAATATCACAGAAAGTGAAAAATGGATAAAGAATTTGTGGTACTTACGTACAATGCAGTATCACTCAGCAATGAAATCTATGTCATCAGGCCCGTAGCAGCATAATGAGTGGATTCAGGTACGATGATTCTAACTGAAATAAGTCACACAGAAAAAGAAACATCATAAGATATCACTAATACACGGAATGTAAACGTGGCTACACAGGAACTGAATTTCAAAACAGAACAGGGTCTCAAATTTAGAAAACCAATTTATGCTTGCTTAAGGGGAAAGTTGAGTTGGGGTGCTGCATAAAACCAGAGATTAAAATGAGCACAGATAAAGTTCCTTAAGCCAAATATGGAATAGACAAGAGCTACACCTTGCTCAACGAAATGGACTCAACACCCCATATTAAACGCCTAAGAATGTACCTGACTAGTAAGTATCTTAAAACCTATGGATTGCTATGTCTCCGAAAGAGAATAAAGCGTGTGTACAGGGGCATAAACGCAGCAGTGATAGGCTTAGAGAGGTTCGGTTAGCAAATGAAGACCCTTTGAAGTCATATTGCATGGTACCCATTCCACGGGTCTCAACTCTCCAGGTTTAAGGTATTCTTCCTTCAGCTAAAACATGCATGTGGAACCCGGAGTATGATCAACCGTGTGAACGGGAGAAGTGTTCAAATATGTCTCAGTTTTCCTCCACTGGTACTCGGGTGCAACATTCCAGACGCTTTACTAACACTCTCCCCACTTGGAGAGTCAGTCCCTTTAACCTCCTGTTTGGCCCAGTTTGCAATTTCTGCGGAAGATGAACAGGAATAGCGAGAACCAATGAGAGACTAGCTGGAGGTGTCTGGACGGGCAAATTTAACTCTCATTTCCCACCAGGAAGAGGAATTAACCAAAGGCTCAGCCTGCCGTGCCGGAACCAGATTAGGGCTTGAAGCCATCCTGCGGTGTTGCGGCCAGCTCACAAGAAAGCGAGTTGAAGAAAGGAGCTCAGGGGCACTGTCATTCACAAACCTGCAGAGTTATAAATGACAGCTATCGTCCAAAAATATACTGAAGTAAGGCTGCCAAGAGGACTTGAAAGCGGGGCAGAATTGCAGGAAACCGATTTCAGGAGGTAGACTGGAATTGCATTGAAAGCATAGGAAAAGAGGCAGAACGTCCACAATGATGCACTTGGCCAAAAAGGGCGTATGCGTTTTTTCCTGAATATATTCAGGAAAAAACGCATACGCCCTTTTTGGCCAACCAAGCAAGCTTGCAAAGGAAATCTGCACTACAATGAAGTCTCACTTCCCCCCGGTCAAAAGGGCCATCTGAAAAAAGTGTAAAATCCAGAAAGGCAGGACAGGCCATGGAGAACTGGGAGCCTTGTTATGCTGATGGGCGGGATGTAAATTGCCAACAGACACTCGGGAGAAGTGTATGGGGTTTCCTGAAACATCTAAAAAACAAAGCAACAGAGCCTAGGGCACTTCCACTTATGGTCCTATAGCTTAGGGAAATTAAAATCAAAAACACACAGCCACCCCAAAGTTTGGGACCGCTCTGTTTACAAGAACCTCGTTTACCGTACAAGTTCAACATCGCAGAAAGTGAAAAATGGATAAAGAAGTTGTGGTATTTACTTACAAAGCAATATCACTCAGCAATGAAATCTATGTCATCAGGCCCGTAGCAGCACAATGAGTGGATTCAGGTATGATGATTCTAACTGAAATAAGTCACACAGAAAAAGAAACATCATAAGATATCAGTAACACATGGAATGTAAACTTGGCTACACAGGAACTAACTTACAGAACAGACTAGGGTCTCAAATTTAGAAAACCAACTTATGCTTGCTGAAGGGGAAAGGTGAGTTGGGGTGCTGCATAAAACCAGAGATTGAAATGAGCACAGATAAAGTTCCTTAAGCCAAATATGGAATAGACAAGAGCTACTCCTTGCTCAACGAAATGGACTCAACACCCCATATAAAACGCCTAAGAATGTACCTGACTAGTAAGTATCTTAAAACCTATGGATTACTATGTCTCCAAAAGAGAATCAAGCATGTGTACAGGGGCATAAACGCAGCAGTGATAGGATTGGAGAGGTTCAGTGAGCAAATGAAGACCCTTTGAAGTCATATTGCATGGTACCCATTCCACGGGTTTCAACTACCCAGGTTTAAGGTATTCTTCCTTCAGCTAAAACATGCATGTGGAACCTAGAGTATGATCAACCATGTGATCGGGAGACGTGTTCAAATATGTCTCAGTTTTCATACCCTGGTACTCGGGTGCAACATTCCAGACGCTTTACTAACACTCTCCCCACTTGGAGAGTCAGTCCCTTTAACCTCCTGTTTGGCCCAGTTTGCAATTTCTGTGGAAGATGAACAGGAATAGCGAGAACCAATGAGAGACTAGCTGGAGGTGTCTGGACGGACAAATTTAACTCTCATTTCCCACCAGGAAGAGGAATTAACCAAAGGCTCAGCGTGCCGTGCTGGAACCAGATTAGGGCCTGAAGCCATCCTGCGGTGTTGCGGCCAGCTCACAAGAAAGCGAGTTGAAGAAAGGAGCTCAGGGGCACTGTAATTCACAAACCTGCAGAGTTATAAATGACAGCTATCGTCCAAAAATATACTGAAGTAAGGCTGCCAAGAGGACTTGAAAGCGGGGCAGAATTGCAGGAAACCGATTTCAGGAGGTAGACTGGAATTGCATTGAAAGCATAGGAAAAGAGGCAGAACGTCCACATGATGCACTTGGCCAAAAAGGGCGTATGCGTTTTTTCCTGAATATATTCAGGAAAAAACGCATACGCCCTTTTTGGCCAACCAAGCAAGCTTGCAAAGGAAATCTGCACTACAATGAAGTCTCACTTCCCCCCGGTCAAAAGGGCCATGTGAAAAAAGTATAAAATCCAGAAAGGAAGGACAGGCCATGGAGAACTGGGAGCCTTGTTATGCTGATGGGCGGGATGTAAATTGCCAACAGACACTCGGGAGAAGTGTATGGTGTTTCCTGAAACATCTAAAAAACAAAGCAAAGAGCCCATGGCACTTCCACTTATGGTACTATAGATTAGGGAAATTAAAATCAAAAAGACACAGCCACCCCAATGTTTGGGACGCCTCTGTTTACAAGAAGCTCGTTTACAGTACAAGTTCAACATCGCAGAAAGTGAAAAATGGATAAAGAAGTTGTGGTATTTACTTACAAAGCAATATCACTCAGCAATGAAATCTATGTCATCAGGCCCGTAGCAGCATAATGAGTGGATTCAGGTACGATGATTCTAACTGAAATAAGTCACACAGAAAAAGAAACATCATAAGATATCACTAATACACGGAATGTAAACTTGGCTACACAGGAACTGAATTTCAAAACAGAACAGGGTCTCAAATTTAGAAAACCAACTTATGCTTGCTTAAGGGGAAAGGTGAGTTGGGGTGCTGCATAAAACCAGAGATTGAAATGAGCACAGATAAAGTTCCTTAAGCCAAATATGGAATAGACAAGAGCTACTCCTTGCTCAACGAAATGGACTCAACACCCCATATTAAACGCCTAAGAATGTACCTGACTTGTAAGTATCTTAAAACCTATGGATTGCTATGTCTCCGAAAGAGAATCAAGCATGTGTACAGGGGCATAAACGCAGCAGTGATAGGATTGGAGAGGTTCGGTGAGCAAATGAAGACCCTTTGAAGACATATTGCATGGTACCCATTCCACGGGTCTCAACTCTCCAGGTTTAAGGTATTCTTCCTTCAGCTAAAACATGCATGTGGAACCCGGAGTATGATCAACCGTGTGAACGGGAGACGTGTTCAAATATGTCTCAGTTTTCCTCCACTGGTACTCGGGTGCAACATTCCAGACGCTTTACTAACACTCTCCCCACTTGGAGAGTCAGTCCCTTTAACTTCCTGTTTGGCCCAGTTTGCAATTTCTGCGGAAGATGAACAGGAATAGCGAGAACCAATGAGAGACTAGCTGGAGGTGTCTGGATGGGCAAATTTAACTCTCATTTCCCACCAGGAAGAGGAATTAACCAAAGGCTCAGCCTGCCGTGCCGGAACCAGATTAGGGCCTGAAGCCATCCTGCGGTGTTGAGGCCAGGTCACAAGAAAGCGAGTTGAAGAAAGGAGCTCAGGGGCACTGTAATTCCCAAACCTGCAGAGTTATAAATGACAGCTATCGTCCAAAAATATACTGAAGTAAGGCTGCCAAGAGGACTTGAAAGCGGGGCAGAATTGCAGGAAACCGATTTCAGGAGGTAGACTGGAATTGCATTGAAAGCATAGGAAAAGAGGCAGAACGTCCACAATGATGCACTTGGCCAAAAAGGGCGTATGCGTTTTTTCCTGAATATATTCAGGAAAAAACGCATACGCACTTTTTGGCCAACCAAGCAAGCTTGCAAAGGAAATCTGCACTACAATGAAGTCTCACTTCCCCCCGGTCAAAAGGGCCATCTGAAAAAAGTGTAAAATCCAGAAAGGCAGGACAGGCCATGGAGAACTGGGAGCCTTGTTATGCTGATGGGCGGGATGTAAACTGCCTACAGACACTCGGGAGAAGTGTATGGTGTTTCCTGAAACATCTAAAAAACAAAGCAAAAGAGCCTAGGGCACTTCCACTTATGGTCCTATAGCTTAGGGAAATTAAAATCAAAAAGACACAGCCACCCCAAAGTTTGGGATGCCTCTGTTTACAAGAACCTCGTTTACCGTACAAGTTCAATATCACAGAAAGTGAAAAATGGATAAAGAATTTGTGGTACTTACGTACAATGCAGTATCACTCAGCAATGAAATCTATGTCATCAGGCCCGTAGCAGCATAATGAGTGGATTCAGGTACGATGATTCTAACTGAAATAAGTCACACAGAAAAAGAAACATCATAAGATATCACTAATACACGGAATGTAAACGTGGCTACACAGGAACTGAATTTCAAAACAGAACAGGGTCTCAAATTTAGAAAACCAATTTATGCTTGCTTAAGGGGAAAGTTGAGTTGGGGTGCTGCATAAAACCAGAGATTAAAATGAGCACAGATAAAGTTCCTTAAGCCAAATATGGAATAGACAAGAGCTACACCTTGCTCAACGAAATGGACTCAACACCCCATATTAAACGCCTAAGAATGTACCTGACTAGTAAGTATCTTAAAACCTATGGATTGCTATGTCTCCGAAAGAGAATAAAGCGTGTGTACAGGGGCATAAACGCAGCAGTGATAGGCTTAGAGAGGTTCGGTTAGCAAATGAAGACCCTTTGAAGTCATATTGCATGGTACCCATTCCACGGGTCTCAACTCTCCAGGTTTAAGGTATTCTTCCTTCAGCTAAAACATGCATGTGGAACCCGGAGTATGATCAACCGTGTGAACGGGAGAAGTGTTCAAATATGTCTCAGTTTTCCTCCACTGGTACTCGGGTGCAACATTCCAGACGCTTTACTAACACTCTCCCCACTTGGAGAGTCAGTCCCTTTAACCTCCTGTTTGGCCCAGTTTGCAATTTCTGCGGAAGATGAACAGGAATAGCGAGAACCAATGAGAGACTAGCTGGAGGTGTCTGGACGGGCAAATTTAACTCTCATTTCCCACCAGGAAGAGGAATTAACCAAAGGCTCAGCCTGCCGTGCCGGAACCAGATTAGGGCTTGAAGCCATCCTGCGGTGTTGCGGCCAGCTCACAAGAAAGCGAGTTGAAGAAAGGAGCTCAGGGGCACTGTCATTCACAAACCTGCAGAGTTATAAATGACAGCTATCGTCCAAAAATATACTGAAGTAAGGCTGCCAAGAGGACTTGAAAGCGGGGCAGAATTGCAGGAAACCGATTTCAGGAGGTAGACTGGAATTGCATTGAAAGCATAGGAAAAGAGGCAGAACGTCCACAATGATGCACTTGGCCAAAAAGGGCGTATGCGTTTTTTCCTGAATATATTCAGGAAAAAACGCATACGCCCTTTTTGGCCAACCAAGCAAGCTTGCAAAGGAAATCTGCACTACAATGAAGTCTCACTTCCCCCCGGTCAAAAGGGCCATCTGAAAAAAGTGTAAAATCCAGAAAGGCAGGACAGGCCATGGAGAACTGGGAGCCTTGTTATGCTGATGGGCGGGATGTAAATTGCCAACAGACACTCGGGAGAAGTGTATGGGGTTTCCTGAAACATCTAAAAAACAAAGCAACAGAGCCTAGGGCACTTCCACTTATGGTCCTATAGCTTAGGGAAATTAAAATCAAAAACACACAGCCACCCCAAAGTTTGGGACCGCTCTGTTTACAAGAACCTCGTTTACCGTACAAGTTCAACATCGCAGAAAGTGAAAAATGGATAAAGAAGTTGTGGTATTTACTTACAAAGCAATATCACTCAGCAATGAAATCTATGTCATCAGGCCCGTAGCAGCACAATGAGTGGATTCAGGTATGATGATTCTAACTGAAATAAGTCACACAGAAAAAGAAACATCATAAGATATCAGTAACACATGGAATGTAAACTTGGCTACACAGGAACTAACTTACAGAACAGACTAGGGTCTCAAATTTAGAAAACCAACTTATGCTTGCTGAAGGGGAAAGGTGAGTTGGGGTGCTGCATAAAACCAGAGATTGAAATGAGCACAGATAAAGTTCCTTAAGCCAAATATGGAATAGACAAGAGCTACTCCTTGCTCAACGAAATGGACTCAACACCCCATATAAAACGCCTAAGAATGTACCTGACTAGTAAGTATCTTAAAACCTATGGATTACTATGTCTCCAAAAGAGAATCAAGCATGTGTACAGGGGCATAAACGCAGCAGTGATAGGATTGGAGAGGTTCAGTGAGCAAATGAAGACCCTTTGAAGTCATATTGCATGGTACCCATTCCACGGGTTTCAACTACCCAGGTTTAAGGTATTCTTCCTTCAGCTAAAACATGCATGTGGAACCTAGAGTATGATCAACCATGTGATCGGGAGACGTGTTCAAATATGTCTCAGTTTTCATACCCTGGTACTCGGGTGCAACATTCCAGACGCTTTACTAACACTCTCCCCACTTGGAGAGTCAGTCCCTTTAACCTCCTGTTTGGCCCAGTTTGCAATTTCTGTGGAAGATGAACAGGAATAGCGAGAACCAATGAGAGACTAGCTGGAGGTGTCTGGACGGACAAATTTAACTCTCATTTCCCACCAGGAAGAGGAATTAACCAAAGGCTCAGCGTGCCGTGCTGGAACCAGATTAGGGCCTGAAGCCATCCTGCGGTGTTGCGGCCAGCTCACAAGAAAGCGAGTTGAAGAAAGGAGCTCAGGGGCACTGTAATTCACAAACCTGCAGAGTTATAAATGACAGCTATCGTCCAAAAATATACTGAAGTAAGGCTGCCAAGAGGACTTGAAAGCGGGGCAGAATTGCAGGAAACCGATTTCAGGAGGTAGACTGGAATTGCATTGAAAGCATAGGAAAAGAGGCAGAACGTCCACATGATGCACTTGGCCAAAAAGGGCGTATGCGTTTTTTCCTGAATATATTCAGGAAAAAACGCATACGCCCTTTTTGGCCAACCAAGCAAGCTTGCAAAGGAAATCTGCACTACAATGAAGTCTCACTTCCCCCCGGTCAAAAGGGCCATGTGAAAAAAGTATAAAATCCAGAAAGGAAGGACAGGCCATGGAGAACTGGGAGCCTTGTTATGCTGATGGGCGGGATGTAAATTGCCAACAGACACTCGGGAGAAGTGTATGGTGTTTCCTGAAACATCTAAAAAACAAAGCAAAGAGCCCATGGCACTTCCACTTATGGTACTATAGATTAGGGAAATTAAAATCAAAAAGACACAGCCACCCCAATGTTTGGGACGCCTCTGTTTACAAGAAGCTCGTTTACAGTACAAGTTCAACATCGCAGAAAGTGAAAAATGGATAAAGAAGTTGTGGTATTTACTTACAAAGCAATATCACTCAGCAATGAAATCTATGTCATCAGGCCCGTAGCAGCATAATGAGTGGATTCAGGTACGATGATTCTAACTGAAATAAGTCACACAGAAAAAGAAACATCATAAGATATCACTAATACACGGAATGTAAACTTGGCTACACAGGAACTGAATTTCAAAACAGAACAGGGTCTCAAATTTAGAAAACCAACTTATGCTTGCTTAAGGGGAAAGGTGAGTTGGGGTGCTGCATAAAACCAGAGATTGAAATGAGCACAGATAAAGTTCCTTAAGCCAAATATGGAATAGACAAGAGCTACTCCTTGCTCAACGAAATGGACTCAACACCCCATATTAAACGCCTAAGAATGTACCTGACTTGTAAGTATCTTAAAACCTATGGATTGCTATGTCTCCGAAAGAGAATCAAGCATGTGTACAGGGGCATAAACGCAGCAGTGATAGGATTGGAGAGGTTCGGTGAGCAAATGAAGACCCTTTGAAGACATATTGCATGGTACCCATTCCACGGGTCTCAACTCTCCAGGTTTAAGGTATTCTTCCTTCAGCTAAAACATGCATGTGGAACCCGGAGTATGATCAACCGTGTGAACGGGAGACGTGTTCAAATATGTCTCAGTTTTCCTCCACTGGTACTCGGGTGCAACATTCCAGACGCTTTACTAACACTCTCCCCACTTGGAGAGTCAGTCCCTTTAACTTCCTGTTTGGCCCAGTTTGCAATTTCTGCGGAAGATGAACAGGAATAGCGAGAACCAATGAGAGACTAGCTGGAGGTGTCTGGATGGGCAAATTTAACTCTCATTTCCCACCAGGAAGAGGAATTAACCAAAGGCTCAGCCTGCCGTGCCGGAACCAGATTAGGGCCTGAAGCCATCCTGCGGTGTTGAGGCCAGGTCACAAGAAAGCGAGTTGAAGAAAGGAGCTCAGGGGCACTGTAATTCCCAAACCTGCAGAGTTATAAATGACAGCTATCGTCCAAAAATATACTGAAGTAAGGCTGCCAAGAGGACTTGAAAGCGGGGCAGAATTGCAGGAAACCGATTTCAGGAGGTAGACTGGAATTGCATTGAAAGCATAGGAAAAGAGGCAGAACGTCCACAATGATGCACTTGGCCAAAAAGGGCGTATGCGTTTTTTCCTGAATATATTCAGGAAAAAACGCATACGCACTTTTTGGCCAACCAAGCAAGCTTGCAAAGGAAATCTGCACTACAATGAAGTCTCACTTCCCCCCGGTCAAAAGGGCCATCTGAAAAAAGTGTAAAATCCAGAAAGGCAGGACAGGCCATGGAGAACTGGGAGCCTTGTTATGCTGATGGGCGGGATGTAAATTGCCAACAGACACTCGGGAGAAGTGTATGGTGTTTCCTGAAACATCTAAAAAACAAAGCAACAGAGCCTAGGGCACTTCCACTTATGGTCCTATAGCTTAGGGAAATTAAAATCAAAAAGACACAGCCACCCCAAAGTTTGGGACGCCTCTGTTTACAAGAACCTCGTTTACCGTACAAGTTCAATATCACAGAAAGTGAAAAATGGATAAAGAACTTGTGGTACTTACGTACAATGCAGTATCACTCAGCAATGAAATCTATGTCATCAGGCCTGTAGCAGCATAATGAGTGGATTCAGGTACGATGATTCTAACTGAAATAAGTCACACAGAAAAAGAAACATCATAAGATATCACTAATACACGGAATGTAAACTTGGCTACACAGGAACTGAATTCCAAAACAGAACAGGGTCTCAAATTTAGAAAACCAACTTATGCTTGCTTAAGGGGAAAGGTGAGTTGGGGTGCTGCATAAAACCACAGATTGAAATGAGCACAGATAAAGTTCCTTAAGCCAAATATGGAATAGACAAGAGCTACTCCTTGTTCAACGAAATGGACTCAACACCCCATATTAAACGCCTAAGAATGTACCTGACTAGTAAGTATCTTAAAACCTATGGATTGCTATGTCTCCGAAAGAGAATCAAGCGTGTGTACAGGGGCATAAACGCAGCAGTGATAGGATTGGAGAGGTTCGGTCAGCAAATGAAGACCCTTTGAAGTCATATTGCATGGTACCCATTCCACGGGTGTGAACTACCCAGGTTTAAGGTATTCTTCCTTCAGCTAATACATGCATGTGGAACCTAGAGTATGATCAACCATGTGATCGGGAGACGTGTTCAAATATGTCTCAGTTTTCGTACCCTGGTACTCGGGTGCAACATTCCAGACGCTTTACTAACACTCTCCCGACTTGGAGAGTCAGTCCCTTTAACCTCCTGTTTGGCCCAGTTTGCAATTTCTGCGGAAGATGAACAGGAATAGCGAGAACCAATGAGAGACTAGCTGGAGGTGTCTGGACGGACAAATTTAACTCTCATTTCCCACCTGGAAGAGGAATTAACCAAAGGCTCTGCATGCCGTGCCGGAACCAGATTAGGGCCTGAAGCCATCCTGCGGTGTTGCGGCCAGCTCACAAGAAAGCGAGTTGAAGAAAGGAGCTCAGGGGCACTGTCATTCACAAAACTGCAGAGTTATAAATGACAGCTATCGTCCAAAAATATACTGAAGTAAGGCTGCCAAGAGGACTTGAAAGCGGGACAGAATTGCAGGAAACCGATGTCAGGAGGTAGACTGGAATTGCATTGAAAGCATAGGAAAAGAGGCAGAACGTCCACAATGATGCACTTGGCCAAAAAGGGCGTATGCGTTTTTTCCTGAATATATTCAGGAAAAAACGCATACGCCCTTTTTGGCCAACCAAGCAAGCTTGCAAAGGAAATCTGCACTACAATGAAGTCTCACTCCCCCCCGGTCAAAAGGGCCATTTGAAAAAAGTGTAAAATCCAGAAAAGCAGGACAGGCCATGGAGAACTGGGAGCATTGTTATGCTGATGGGCGAGATGTAAATGGCCAACAGACACTCGGGAGAAGTGTATGGTGTTTCCTGAAACATCAAAAAAACAAAGCAACAGAGCCTAGGGCACTTCCACTTATGGTCCTATAGCTTAGGGAAATTAAAATCAAAAAGACACAGCCACCCCAAAGTTTGGAACGGCTCTGTTTCCAAGAACCTCGTTTACAGTACAAGTTCAACATCACAGAAAGTGAAAAATGGATAAAGAAGTTGTGGTATTTACTTACAAAGCAATATCACTCAGCAATGAAATCTATGTCATCAGGCCCTTAGCAGCACAATGAGTGGATTCAGGTATGATGATTCTAACTGAAATAAGTTACAGAGAAAAAGAAACATCATAAGATATCACTAATACACGGAATGTAAACTTGGCTACACAGGAACTGAATTACAGAACAGAACAGGGTCTCAAATTTAGAAAACCAACTTATGCTTGCTTAAGGGGAAAGGTGAGTTGGGGTGCTGCATAAAACCAGAGATTGAAATGAGCACAGATAATGTTCCTTAAGCCAAATATGGAATAGACAAGAGCTACTCCTTGCTCAACGAAATGGACTCAACACCGCATATTAAACGCCTAAGAATGTACCTGACTCGTAAGTATTTTAAAACCTATGGAATGCTATGTCTCCGAAAGAGAATCAAGCATGTGTACAGGGGCATAAATGCAACAGTGATAGGATTGGAGAAGTTCGGAGAGCAAATGAAGACCCTTTGAAGTCATATTGCATGGTACCCATTCCACGGGTTTCAACTACCCAGGTTTAAGGTATTCTTCCTTCAGCTAAAACATGCATGTGGAACCTAGAGTATGATCAACCATGTGATCGGGAGACGTGTTCAAATATGTCTCAGTTTTCGTACCCTGGTACTCGGGTGCAACATTCCAGACGCTTTACTAACACTCTCCCAACTTGGAGAGTCAGTCCCTTTAACCTCCTGTTTGGCCCAGTTTTCAATTTCTGCGGAAGATGAACAGGAATAGCGAGAACCAATGAGAGACTAGCTGGAGGTGTCTGGACGGGGAAATTTAACTCTCATTTCCCATCAAGAAGAGGAATTAACCAAAGGCTCAGCCTGCCGTGCCGGAACCAGATTAGGGCCTGAAGCCATCCTGCGGTGTTGCGGCCAGGTCACAAGAAAGCGAGTTGAAGAAAGGAGCTCAGGGGCACTGTAATTCACAAACCTGCAGAGTTATAAATGACAGCTATCGTCCAAAAATATACTGAAGTAAGGCTGCCAAGAGGACTTGAAAGCGGGGCAGAATTGCAGGAAACCGATTTCAGGAGGTAGACTGGAATTGCATTGAAAGCATAGGAAAAGAGGCAGAACGTCCACAATGATGCACTTGGCCAAAAAGGGCGTATGCGTTTTTTCCTGAATATTTTCAGAAAAAAACGCATACGCCCTTTTTGGCCAACCAAGCAAGCTTGCAAAGGAAATCTGCACTACAATGAAGTCTCACTTCCCCCCGGTCAAAAGGGCCATCTGAAAAAAGTGTAAAATCCAGAAAGGCAGGACAGGCCATGGAGAACTGGGAGCCTTGTTATGCTGATGGGCGGGATGTAAATTGCCAACAGACACTCGGGAGAAGTGTATGGTGTTTCCTGAAACATCTAAAAAACAAAGCAAAAGAGCCTAGGGCACTTCCACTTATGGTCCTATAGCTTAGGGAAATTAAAATCAAAAAGACACAGCCACCCCAAAGTTTGGGATGCCTCTGTTTACAAGAACCTCGTTTACCGTACAAGTTCAATATCACAGAAAGTGAAAAATGGATAAAGAATTTGTGGTACTTACGTACAATGCAGTATCACTCAGCAATGAAATCTATGTCATCAGGCCCGTAGCAGCATAATGAGTGGATTCAGGTACGATGATTCTAACTGAAATAAGTCACACAGAAAAAGAAACATCATAAGATATCACTAATACACGGAATGTAAACTTGGCTACACAGGAACTGAATTTCAAAACAGAACAAGGTCTCAAATTTAGAAAACCAACTTATGCTGGCTTAAGGGGAAAGGTGAGTTGGGGTGCTGCATAAAACCAGAGATTAAAATGAGCACAGATAAAGTTCCTTAAGCCAAATATGGAATAGACAAGAGCTACACCTTGCTCAACGAAATGGACTCAACACCCCATATTAAACGCCTAAGAATGTACCTGACTAGTAAGTATCTTAAAACCTATGGATTGCTATGTCTCCGAAAGAGAATAAAGCGTGTGTACAGGGGCATAAACGCAGCAGTGATAGGCTTAGAGAGGTTCGGTTAGCAAATGAAGACCCTTTGAAATCATATTGCATGGTACCCATTCCACGGGTCTCAACTCTCCAGGTTTAAGGTATTCTTCCTTCAGCTAAAACATGCATGTGGAACCCGGAGTATGATCAACCGTGTGAATGGGAGAAGTGTTCAAATATGTCTCAGTTTTCCTCCACTGGTACTCGGGTGCAACATTCCAGACGCTTTACTAACACTCTCCCCACTTGGAGAGTCAGTCCCTTTAACCTCCTGTTTGGCCCAGTTTGCAATTTCTGCGGAAGATGAACAGGAATAGCGAGAACCAATGAGAGACTAGCTGGAGGTGTCTGGACGGGCAAATTTAACTCTCATTTCCCACCAGGAAGAGGAATTAACCAAAGGCTCAGCCTGCCGTGCCGGAACCAGATTAGGGCTTGAAGCCATCCTGCGGTGTTGCGGCCAGCTCACAAGAAAGCGAGTTGAAGAAAGGAGCTCAGGGGCACTGTCATTCACAAACCTGCAGAGTTATAAATGACAGCTATCGTCCAAAAATATACTGAAGTAAGGCTGCCAAGAGGACTTGAAAGCGGGGCAGAATTGCAGGAAACCGATTTCAGGAGGTAGACTGGAATTGCATTGAAAGCATAGGAAAAGAGGCAGAACGTCCACAATGATGCACTTGGCCAAAAAGGGCGTATGCGTTTTTTCCTGAATATATTCAGGAAAAAACGCATACGCCCTTTTTGGCCAACCAAGCAAGCTTGCAAAGGAAATCTGCACTACAATGAAGTCTCACTTCCCCCCGGTCAAAAGGGCCATCTGAAAAAAGTGTAAAATCCAGAAAGGCAGGACAGGCCATGGAGAACTGGGAGCCTTGTTATGCTGATGGGCGGGATGTAAATTGCCAACAGACACTCGGGAGAAGTGTATGGGGTTTCCTGAAACATCTAAAAAACAAAGCAACAGAGCCTAGGGCACTTCCACTTATGGTCCTATAGCTTAGGGAAATTAAAATCAAAAAGACACAGCCACCCCAAAGTTTGGGACGCCTCTGTTTACAAGAACCTCATTTACCGTACAAGTTCAACATCGCAGAAAGTGAAAAATGGATAAAGAAGTTGTGGTATTTACTTACAAAGCAATATCACTCAGCAATGAAATCTATGTCATCAGGCCCGTAGCAGCACAATGAGTGGATTCAGGTATGATGATTCTAACTGAAATAAGTCACACAGAAAAAGAAACATCATAAGATATCAGTAACACATGGAATGTAAACTTGGCTACACAGGAACTAACTTACAGAACAGACTAGGGTCTCAAATTTAGAAAACCAACTTATGCTTGCTGAAGGGGAAAGGTGAGTTGGGGTGCTGCATAAAACCAGAGATTGAAATGAGCACAGATAAAGTTCCTTAAGCCAAATATGGAATAGACAAGAGCTACTCCTTGCTCAACGAAATGGACTCAACACCCCATATAAAACGCCTATGAATGTACCTGACTAGTAAGTATCTTAAAACCTATGGATTACTATGTCTCCAAAAGAGAATCAAGCATGTGTACAGGGGCATAAACGCAGCAGTGATAGGATTGGAGAGGTTCAGTGAGCAAATGAAGACCCTTTGAAGTCATATTGCATGGTACCCATTCCACGGGTTTCAACTACCCAGGTTTAAGGTATTCTTCCTTCAGCTAAAACATGCATGTGGAACCTAGAGTATGATCAACCATGTGATCGGGAGACGTGTTCAAATATGTCTCAGTTTTCATACCCTGGTACTCGGGTGCAACATTCCAGACGCTTTACTAACACTCTCCCCACTTGGAGAGTCAGTCCCTTTAACCTCCTGTTTGGCCCAGTTTGCAATTTCTGCGGAAGATGAACAGGAATAGCGAGAACCAATGAGAGACTAGCTGGAGGTGTCTGGACGGACAAATTTAACTCTCATTTCCCACCAGGAAGAGGAATTAACCAAAGGCTCAGCGTGCCGTGCCGGAACCAGATTAGGGCCTGAAGCCATCCTGCGGTGTTGCGGCCAGCTCACAAGAAAGCGAGTTGAAGAAAGGAGCTCAGGGGCACTGTAATTCACAAACCTGCAGAGTTATAAATGACAGCTATCGTCCAAAAATATACTGAAGTAAGGCTGCCAAGAGGACTTGAAAGCGGGGCAGAATTGCAGGAAACCGATTTCAGGAGGTAGACTGGAATTGCATTGAAAGCATAGGAAAAGAGGCAGAACGTCCACAATGATGCACTTGGCCAAAAAGGGCGTATGCGTTTTTTCCTGAATATATTGAGGAAAAAACACATACGCACTTTTTGGCCAACTAAGCAAGCTTGCAAAGGAAATCTGCACTACAATGAAGTCTCACTTCACCCCGGTCAAAAGGGCCATCTGAAAAAAGTGTAAAATCCAGAAAGGCAGGACAGGCCATGGAGAACTGGGAGCCTTGTTATGCTGATGGGCGGGATGTAAACTGCCTACAGACACTCGGGAGAAGTGTATGGTGTTTCCTGAAACATCTAAAAAACAAAGCAAAAGAGCCTAGGGCACTTCCACTTATGGTCCTATAGCTTAGGGAAATTAAAATCAAAAAGACACAGCCACCCCAAAGTTTGGGATGCCTCTGTTTACAAGAACCTCGTTTACCGTACAAGTTCAATATCACAGAAAGTGAAAAATGGATAAAGAATTTGTGGTACTTACGTACAATGCAGTATCACTCAGCAATGAAATCTATGTCATCAGGCCCGTAGCAGCATAATGAGTGGATTCAGGTACGATGATTCTAACTGAAATAAGTCACACAGAAAAAGAAACATCATAAGATATCACTAATACACGGAATGTAAACTTGGCTACACAGGAACTGAATTTCAAAACAGAACAGGGTCTCAAATTTAGAAAACCAATTTATGCTTGCTTAAGGGGAAAGTTGAGTTGGGGTGCTGCATAAAACCAGAGATTAAAATGAGCACAGATAAAGTTCCTTAAGCCAAATATGGAATAGACAAGAGCTACACCTTGCTCAACGAAATGGACTCAACACCCCATATTAAACGCCTAAGAATGTACCTGACTAGTAAGTATCTTAAAACCTATGGATTGCTATGTCTCCGAAAGAGAATAAAGCGTGTGTACAGGGGCATAAACGCAGCAGTGATAGGCTTAGAGAGGTTCGGTTAGCAAATGAAGACCCTTTGAAGTCATATTGCATTGTACCCATTCCACGGGTCTCAACTCTCCAGGTTTAAGGTATTCTTCCTTCAGCTAAAACATGCATGTGGAACCCGGAGTATGATCAACCGTGTGAACGGGAGAAGTGTTCAAATATGTCTCAGTTTTCCTCCACTGGTACTCGGGTGCAACATTCCAGACGCTTTACTAACACTCTCCCCACTTGGAGAGTCAGTCCCTTTAACCTCCTGTTTGGCCCAGTTTGCAATTTCTGCGGAAGATGAACAGGAATAGCGAGAACCAATGAGAGACTAGCTGGAGGTGTCTGGACGGGCAAATTTAACTCTCATTTCCCACCAGGAAGAGGAATTAACCAAAGGCTCAGCCTGCCGTGCCGGAACCAGATTAGGGCTTGAAGCCATCCTGCGGTGTTGCGGCCAGCTCACAAGAAAGCGAGTTGAAGAAAGGAGCTCAGGGGCACTGTCATTCACAAACCTGCAGAGTTATAAATGACAGCTATCGTCCAAAAATATACTGAAGTAAGGCTGCCAAGAGGACTTGAAAGCGGGGCAGAATTGCAGGAAACCGATTTCAGGAGGTAGACTGGAATTGCATTGAAAGCATAGGAAAAGAGGCAGAACGTCCACAATGATGCACTTGGCCAAAAAGGGCGTATGCGTTTTTTCCTGAATATATTCAGGAAAAAACGCATACGCCCTTTTTGGCCAACCAAGCAAGCTTGCAAAGGAAATCTGCACTACAATGAAGTCTCACTTCCCCCCGGTCAAAAGGGCCATCTGAAAAAAGTGTAAAATCCAGAAAGGCAGGACAGGCCATGGAGAACTGGGAGCCTTGTTATGCTGATGGGCGGGATGTAAATTGCCAACAGACACTCGGGAGAAGTGTATGGTGTTTCCTGAAACATCTAAAAAACAAAGCAACAGAGCCTAGGGCACTTCCACTTATGGTCCTATAGCTTAGGGAAATTAAAATCAAAAACACACAGCCACCCCAAAGTTTGGGACGGCTCTGTTTACAAGAACCTCGTTTACCGTACAAGTTCAACATCGCAGAAAGTGAAAAATGGATAAAGAAGTTGTGGTATTTACTTACAAAGCAATATCACTCAGCAATGAAATCTATGTCATCAGGCCCGTAGCAGCACAATGAGTGGATTCAGGTATGATGATTCTAACTGAAATAAGTCACACAGAAAAAGAAACATCATAAGATATCAGTAACACATGGAATGTAAACTTGGCTACACAGGAACTAACTTACAGAACAGACTAGGGTCTCAAATTTAGAAAACCAACTTATGCTTGCTGAAGGGGAAAGGTGAGTTGGGGTGCTGCATAAAACCAGAGATTGAAATGAGCACAGATAAAGTTCCTTAAGCCAAATATGGAATAGACAAGAGCTACTCCTTGCTCAACGAAATGGACTCAACACCCCATATAAAACGCCTAAGAATGTACCTGACTAGTAAGTATCTTAAAACCTATGGATTACTATGTCTCCAAAAGAGAATCAAGCATGTGTACAGGGGCATAAACGCAGCAGTGATAGGATTGGAGAGGTTCAGTGAGCAAATGAAGACCCTTTGAAGTCATATTGCATGGTACCCATTCCACGGGTTTCAACTACCCAGGTTTAAGGTATTCTTCCTTCAGCTAAAACATGCATGTGGAACCTAGAGTATGATCAACCATGTGATCGGGAGACGTGTTCAAATATGTCTCAGTTTTCATACCCTGGTACTCGGGTGCAACATTCCAGACGCTTTACTAACACTCTCCCCACTTGGAGAGTCAGTCCCTTTAACCTCCTGTTTGGCCCAGTTTGCAATTTCTGTGGAAGATGAACAGGAATAGCGAGAACCAATGAGAGACTAGCTGGAGGTGTCTGGACGGACAAATTTAACTCTCATTTCCCACCAGGAAGAGGAATTAACCAAAGGCTCAGCGTGCCGTGCCGGAACCAGATTAGGGCCTGAAGCCATCCTGCGGTGTTGCGGCCAGCTCACAAGAAAGCGAGTTGAAGAAAGGAGCTCAGGGGCACTGTAATTCACAAACCTGCAGAGTTATAAATGACAGCTATCGTCCAAAAATATACTGAAGTAAGGCTGCCAAGAGGACTTGAAAGCGGGGCAGAATTGCAGGAAACCGATTTCAGGAGGTAGACTGGAATTGCATTGAAAGCATAGGAAAAGAGGCAGAACGTCCACATGATGCACTTGGCCAAAAAGGGCGTATGCGTTTTTTCCTGAATATATTCAGGAAAAAACGCATACGCCCTTTTTGGCCAACCAAGCAAGCTTGCAAAGGAAATCTGCACTACAATGAAGTCTCACTTCCCCCCGGTCAAAAGGGCCATGTGAAAAAAGTATAAAATCCAGAAAGGAAGGACAGGCCATGGAGAACTGGGAGCCTTGTTATGCTGATGGGCGGGATGTAAATTGCCAACAGACACTCGGGAGAAGTGTATGGTGTTTCCTGAAACATCTAAAAAACAAAGCAAAGAGCCCATGGCACTTCCACTTATGGTACTATAGATTAGGGAAATTAAAATCAAAAAGACACAGCCACCCCAATGTTTGGGACGCCTCTGTTTACAAGAAGCTCGTTTACAGTACAAGTTCAACATCGCAGAAAGTGAAAAATGGATAAAGAAGTTGTGGTATTTACTTACAAAGCAATATCACTCAGCAATGAAATCTATGTCATCAGGCCCGTAGCAGCATAATGAGTGGATTCAGGTACGATGATTCTAACTGAAATAAGTTACACAGAAAAAGAAACATCATAAGATATCACTAATACATGGAATGTAAACTTGGCTACACAGGAACTGAATTTCAAAACAGAACAGGGTCTCAAATTTAGAAAACCAACTTATGCTTGCTTAAGGGGAAAGGTGAGTTGGGGTGCTGCATAAAACCAGAGATTAAAAGGAGCACAGATAAAGTTCCTTAAGCCAAATATGGAATAGACAAGAGCTACACCTTGCTCAACGAAATGGACTCAACACCCCATATTAAACGCCTAAGAATGTACCTGACTAGTAAGTATGTTAAAACCTATGGATTGCTATGTCTCCGAAAGAGAATAAAGCGTGTGTACAGGGGCATAAACGCAACAGTGATAGGATTGGAGAGGTTGAGTGAGCAAATGAAGACCCTTTGAAGTCATATTGCATGGTACCCATTCCACGGGTCTCAACTCTCCAGGTTTAAGGTATTCTTCCTTCACCTAAAACATGCATGTGGAACCCGGAGTATGATCAACCGTGTGAACAGGAGACGTGTTCAAATATGTCTCAGTTTTCCTCCACTGGTACTCGGGTGCAACATTCCAGACGCTTTACTAACACTCTCCCCACTTGGAGAGTCAGTCCCTTTAACCTCCTGTTTGGCCCAGTTTGCAATTTCTGCGGAAGATGAACAGGAATAGCGAGAACCAATGAGAGACTAGCTGGAGGTGTCTGGACGGGCAAATTTAACTCTCATTTCCCACCAGGAAGAGGAATTAACCAAAGGCTCAGCCTGCCGTCCCGGAACCAGATTAGGGCCTGAAGCCATCCTGCAGTGTTGCGGCCAGGTCACAAGAAAGCGAGTTGAAGAAAGGAGCTCAGGGGCACTGTAATTCCCAAACCTGCAGAGTTATAAATGACAGCTATCGTCCAAAAATATACTGAAGTAAGGCTGCCAAGAGGACTTGAAAGCGGGGCAGAATTGCAGGAAACCGATTTCAGGAGGTAGACTGGAATTGCATTGAAAGCATAGGAAAAGAGGCAGAACGTCCACAATGATGCACTTGGCCAAAAAGGGCGTATGCGTTTTTTCCTGAATATATTCAGGAAAAAACGCATACGCCCTTTTTGGCCAACCAAGCAAGCTTGCAAAGGAAATCTGCACTACAATGAAGTCTCACTTCCCCCCGGTCAAAAGGGCCATCTGAAAAAAGTGTAAAATCCAGAAAGGCAGGACAGGCCATGGAGAACTGGGAGCCTTGTTATGCTGATGGGCGGGATGTAAATTGCCAACAGACACTTGGGAGAAGTGTATGGTGTTTCCTGAAACTTCTAAAAAACAAAGCAACAGAGCCTAGGGCACTTCCACTTATGGTCCTATAGCTTAGGGAAATTAAAATGAAAAAGACACAGCCACCCCAAAGTTTGGGACGCCTCTGTTTACAAGAACCTCGTTTACAGTAGAAGTTCAACATCGCAGAAAGTGAAAAATGGATAAAGAAGTTGTGGTATTTACTTACAAAGCAATATCACTCAGCAATGAAATCTATGTCATCAGGCCCTTAGCAGCACAATGAGTGGATTCAGGTATGATGATTCTAACTGAAATAAGTCACACAGAAAAAGAAACATCATAAGATATCAGTAATACACGGAATTTAAACTTGGCTACACAGGAACTGAATTACAGAACAGAACAGGGTCTCAAATTTAGAAAACCAACTTATGCTTGCTTAAGGGGAAAGGTGAGTTGGGGTGCTGCATAAAACCAGAGATTGAAATGAGCACAGATAAAGTTCCTTAAGCCAAATATGGAATAGACAAGAGCTACTCCTTGCTCAACGAAATGGACTCAACACCCCATATTAAACGCCTAAGAATGTACCTGACTTGTAAGTATCTTAAAACCTATGGATTGCTATGTCTCCGAAAGAGAATCAAGCATGTGTACAGGGGCATAAACGCAGCAGTGATAGGATTGGAGAGGTTCGGTGAGCAAATGAAGACCCTTTGAAGACATATTGCATGGTACCCATTCCACGGGTCTCAACTCTCCAGGTTTAAGGTATTCTTCCTTCAGCTAAAACATGCATGTGGAACCCGGAGTATGATCAACCGTGTGAACGGGAGACGTGTTCAAATATGTCTCAGTTTTCCTCCACTGGTACTCGGGTGCAACATTCCAGACGCTTTACTAACACTCTCCCCACTTGGAGAGTCAGTCCCTTTAACTTCCTGTTTGGCCCAGTTTGCAATTTCTGCGGAAGATGAACAGGAATAGCGAGAACCAATGAGAGACTAGCTGGAGGTGTCTGGATGGGCAAATTTAACTCTCATTTCCCACCAGGAAGAGGAATTAACCAAAGGCTCAGCCTGCCGTGCCGGAACCAGATTAGGGTCTGAAGCCATCCTGCGGTGTTGAGGCCAGGTCACAAGAAAGCGAGTTGAAGAAAGGAGCTCAGGGGCACTGTAATTCCCAAACCTGCAGAGTTATAAATGACAGCTATCGTCCAAAAATATACTGAAGTAAGGCTGCCAAGAGGACTTGAAAGCGGGGCAGAATTGCAGGAAACCGATTTCAGGAGGTAGACTGGAATTGCATTGAAAGCATAGGAAAAGAGGCAGAACGTCCACAATGATGCACTTGGCCAAAAAGGGCGTATGCGTTTTTTCCTGAATATATTCAGGAAAAAACGCATACGCACTTTTTGGCCAACCAAGCAAGCTTGCAAAGGAAATCTGCACTACAATGAAGTCTCACTTCCCCCCGGTCAAAAGGGCCATCTGAAAAAAGTGTAAAATCCAGAAAGGCAGGACAGGCCATGGAGAACTGGGAGCCTTGTTATGCTGATGGGCGGGATGTAAATTGCCAACAGACACTCGGGAGAAGTGTATGGTGTTTCCTGAAACATCTAAAAAACAAAGCAACAGAGCCTAGGGCACTTCCACTTATGGTCCTATAGCTTAGGGAAATTAAAATCAAAAAGACACAGCCACCCCAAAGTTTGGGACGCCTCTGTTTACAAGAACCTCGTTTACCGTACAAGTTCAATATCACAGAAAGTGAAAAATGGATAAAGAACTTGTGGTACTTACGTACAATGCAGTATCACTCAGCAATGAAATCTATGTCATCAGGCCCGTAGCAGCATAATGAGTGGATTCAGGTACGATGATTCTAACTGAAATAAGTCACACAGAAAAAGAAACATCATAAGATATCACTGATACACGGAATGTAAACTTGGCTACACAGGAACTGAATTACAGAACAGAACAGGGTCTCAAATTTAGAAAAGCAACTTATGCTTGCTTAAGGGGAAAGGTGAGTTGGGGTGCTGCATAAAACCAGAGATTGAAATGAGCACAGATAATGTTCCTTAAGCCAAATATGGAATAGACAAGAGCTACTCCTTGCTCAACGAAATGGACTCAACACCGCATATTAAACGCCTAAGAATGTACCTGACTCGTAAGTATTTTAAAACCTATGGAATGCTATGTCTCCGAAAGAGAATCAAGCATGTGTACAGGGGCATAAATGCAACAGTGATAGGATTGGAGAAGTTCGGAGAGCAAATGAAGACCCTTTGAAGTCATATTGCATGGTACCCATTCCACGGGTTTCAACTACCCAGGTTTAAGGTATTCTTCCTTCAGCTAAAACATGCATGTGGAACCTAGAGTATGATCAACCATGTGATCGGGAGACGTGTTCAAATATGTCTCAGTTTTCGTACCCTGGTACTCGGGTGCAACATTCCAGACGCTTTACTAACACTCTCCCAACTTGGAGAGTCAGTCCCTTTAACCTCCTGTTTGGCCCAGTTTTCAATTTCTGCGGAAGATGAACAGGAATAGCGAGAACCAATGAGAGACTAGCTGGAGGTGTCTGGACGGGCAAATTTAACTCTCATTTCCCATCAAGAAGAGGAATTAACCAAAGGCTCAGCCTGCCGTGCCGGAACCAGATTAGGGCCTGAAGCCATCCTGCGGTGTTGCGGCCAGGTCACAAGAAAGCGAGTTGAAGAAAGGAGCTCAGGGGCACTGTAATTCACAAACCTGCAGAGTTATAAATGACAGCAATCGTCCAAAAATATACTGAAGTAAGGCTGCCAAGAGGACTTGAAAGCGGGGCAGAATTGCAGGAAACCGATTTCAGGAGGTAGACTGGAATTGCATTGAAAGCATAGGAAAAGAGGCAGAACGTCCACAATGATGCACTTGGCCAAAAAGGGCGTATGCGTTTTTTCCTGAATATTTTCAGAAAAAAACGCATACGCCCTTTTTGGCCAACCAAGCAAGCTTGCAAAGGAAATCTGCACTACAATGAAGTCTCACTTCCCCCCGGTCAAAAGGGCCATCTGAAAAAAGTGTAAAATCCAGAAAGGCAGGACAGGCCATGGAGAACTGGGAGCCTTGTTATGCTGATGGGCGGGATGTAAATTGCCAACAGACACTCGGGAGAAGTGTATGGTGTTTCCTGAAACATCTAAAAAACAAAGCAACAGAGCCTAGGGCACTTCCACTTATGGTCCTATAGCTTAGGGAAATTAAAATCAAAAAGACACAGCCACCCCAAAGTTTGGGACGCCTCTGTTTACAAGAACCTCGTTTACCGTACAAGTTCAATATCACAGAAAGTGAAAAATGGATAAAGAACTTGTGGTACTTACGTACAATGCAGTATCACTCAGCAATGAAATCTATGTCATCAGGCCCGTAGCAGCATAATGAGTGGATTCAGGTACGATGATTCTAACTGAAATAAGTCACACAGAAAAAGAAACATCATAAGATATTAGTAATACACGGAATGAAAACTTGGCTACACAGGAACTGAATTCCAAAACAGAACAGGGTCTCAAATTTAGAAAACCAACTTTTGCTTGCTTAAGGGGAAAGGTGAGTTGGGGTGCTGCATAAAACCAGAGATTGAAATGAGCACAGATAAAGTTCCTTAAGCCAAATATGGAATAGACAAGAGCTACTCCTTGTTCAACGAAATGGACTCAACACCCCATATTAAACGCCTAAGAATGTACCTGACTAGTAAGTATCTTAAAACCTATGGATTGCTATGTCTCCGAAAGAGAATCAAGCGTGTGTACAGGGGCATAAACACAGCAGTGATAGGATTGGAGAGGTTCGGTGAGCAAATGAAGACCCTTTGAAGTCATATTGCATGGTACCCATTCCACGGGTGTGAACTACCCAGGTTTAAGGTATTCTTCCTTCAGCTAATACATGCATGTGGAACCTAGAGTATGATCAACCATGTGATCGGGAGACGTGTTCAAATATGTCTCAGTTTTCGTACCCTGGTACTCGGGTGCAACATTCCAGACGCTTTACTAACACTCTCCCGACTTGGAGAGTCAGTCCCTTTAACCTCCTGTTTGGCCCAGTTTGCAATTTCTGCGGAAGATGAACAGGAATAGCGAGAACCAATGAGAGACTAGCTGGAGGTGTCTGGACGGGCAAATTTAACTCTCATTTCCCACCAGGAAGAGGAATTAACCAAAGGCTCAGCGTGCCGTGCCGGAACCAGATTAGGGCCTGAAGCCATCCTGCGGTGTTGTGGCCAGCTCACAAGAAAGCGAGTTGAAGAAAGGAGCTCAGGGGCACTGTAATTCACAAACCTGCAGAGTTATAAATGACAGCTATCGTCCAAAAATATACTGAAGTAAGGCTGCCAAGAGGACTTGAAAGCGGGGCAGAATGGCAGGAAACCGATTTCAGGAGGTAGACTGGAATTGCATTGAAAGCATAGGAAAAGAGGCAGAACGTCCACAATGATGCACTTGGCCAAAAAGGGCGTATGCGTTTTTTCCTGAATATATTCAGGAAAAAACGCATACGCCCTTTTTGGCCAACCAAGCAAGCTTGCAAAGGAAATCTGCACTACAATGAAGTCTCACTTCCCCCCGGTCAAAAGGGCCATCTGAAAAAAGTGTAAAATCCAGAAAGGCAGGACAGGCCATGGAGAACTGGGAGCCTTGTTATGCTGATGGGCGGGATGTAAATTGCCAACAGACACTCGGGAGAAGTGTATGGTGTTTCCTGAAACATCTATAAAACAAAGCAACAGAGCCTAGGGCACTTCCACTTATGGTCCTATAACTTAGGGAAATTAAAATGAAAAAGACAAAGCCACCCCAAAGTTTGGGACGCCTCTGTTTACAAGAACCTCGTTTACCGTACAAGTTCAATATCACAGAAAGTGAAAAATGGATAAAGAACTTGTGGTACTTACGTACAATGCAGTATCACTCAGCAATGAAATCTATGTCATCAGGCCCATAGCAGCATAATGAGTGGATTCAGGTACGATGATTCTAACTGAAATAAGTCACACAGAAAAAGAAACATCATAAGATATCACTAATACACAGAATGTAATCTTGTCTACAGAGGAACTGAATTCCAAAACAGAACAGGGTCTCAAATTTAGAAAACCAACTTATGCTTGCTTAAGGGGAAAGGTGAGTTGGGGTGCTGCATAAAACCAGAGATTGAAATGAGCACAGATAAATTTCCTTAAGCCAAATATGGAATAGACAAGACCTACTCCTTGCTCAACGAAATGGACTCAACACCCCATATTAAACGCCTAAGAATGTACCTGACTAGTAAGTATCTTAAAACCTATGGATTTCTATGTCTCCAAAAGAGAATCAAGCGTGTGTACAGGGGCATAAATGCAGCAGTGATAGGATTGGAGAGGTTCTGTGAGCAAATGAAGACCCTTTGAAGTCATATTGCATGGTACCGATTCCACGGGTTTCAACTACCCAGGTTTAAGGTATTCTTCCTTCAGCTAAAACATGCATGTGGAACCTAGAGTATGATCAACCGTGTGATTGGGAGACGTGTTCAAATATGTCTCAGTTTTCGTACCCTGGTACTCGGGTGCAACATTCCAGACGCTTTAGTAACACTCTCCCGACTTGGAGAGTCAGTCCCTTTAACCTCCTGTTTGGCCCAGTTTGCAATTTCTGTGGAAGATGAACAGGAATAGCGAGAACCAATGAGAGACTAGCTGGAGGTGTCTGGACGGACAAATTTAACTCTCATTTCCCACCAGGAAGAGGAATTAACCAAAGGCTCAGCGTGCCGTGCCGGAACCAGATTAGGGCCTGAAGCCATCCTGCGGTGTTGCGGCCAGCTCACAAGAAAGCGAGTTGAAGAAAGGAGCTCAGGGGCACTGTAATTCACAAACCTGCAGAGTTATAAATGACAGCTATCGTCCAAAAATATACTGAAGTAAGGCTGCCAAGAGGACTTGAAAGCGGGGCAGAATGGCAGGAAACCGATTTCAGGAGGTAGACTGGAATTGCATTGAAAGCATAGGAAAAGAGGCAGAACGTCCACAATGATGCACTTGGCCAAAAAGGGCGTATGCGTTTTTTCCTGAATATATTCAGGAAAAAACGCATACGCCCTTTTTGGCCAACCAAGCAAGCTTCCAAAGGAAATCTGCACTACAATGAAGTCTCACTCCCCCCCGGTCAAAAGGGCCATCTGAAAAAAGTGTAAAATCCAGAAAAGCAGGACAGGCCATGGAGAACTGGGAGCATTGTTATGCTGATGGGCGGGATGTAAATGGCCATCAGACACTCGGGAGAAGTGTATGGTGTTTCCTGAAACATCAAAAAAACAAAGCAACAGAGCCTAGGGCACTTCCACTTATGGTCCTATAGCTTAGGGAAATTAAAATCAAAAAGACACAGCCACCGCAAAGTTTGGAACGGCTCTGTTTCCAAGAACCTCGTTTACAGTACAAGTTCAACATCACAGAAAGTGAAAAATGGATAAAGAAGTTGTGGTATTTACTTACAAAGCAATATCACTCAGCAATGAAATCTATGTCATCAGGCCCTTAGCAGCACAATGAGTGGATTCAGGTATGATGATTCTAACTGAAATAAGTCACACAGAAAAAGAAACATCATAAGATATCACTAATACACGGAATGTAAAGTTGGCTACACAGGAACTGAATTACAGAACAGAACAGGGTCTCAAATTTAGAAAACCAACTTATGGGTGCTTAAGGGTAAAGCTGAGTTGGGGTGCTGTATAAAACCAGAGATTGAAATGAGCACAGATAAAGTTCCTTATGCCAAATATGGAATAGAAAAGAGCTACACCTTGCTCAACGAAATGGACTCAACACCCCATATTAAACGCCTAAGAATGTAACTGACTAGTAAGTATCTTAAAACCTATAGATTGCTATGTCTCCGAAAGAGAATCAAGCGTGTGTACAGGGGCATAAACGCAGCAGTGATAGGATTGGAGAGGTTCGGTGAGCAAATGAAGACCCTTTGAAGTCATATTGCATGGTATCCATTCCACGGGTCTCAACTCTCCAGGTTTAAGGTATTCTTCCTTCAGCTAAAAGATGCATGTGGAATCCAGAGTATGATCAACCGTGTGAACGGGAAACGTGTTCAAATATGTCTCAGTTTTCCTCCACTGGTACTCGGGTGCAACATTCCAGATGCTTTACTAACACTCTCCCGACTTGGAGAGTCAGTCCCTTTAACCTCCTGTTTGACCCAGTTTGCAATTTCTGCGGAAGATGAACAGGAATAGCGAGAACCAATGAGAGACTAGCTGGAGGTGTCTGGACGGGCAAATTTAACTCTCATTTTCCACCAGGAAGTGGAAATAACCAAAGGCTCAGCGTGCCGTGCC
Source organism: Delphinus delphis (assembly GCF_949987515.2). NCBI lineage: Eukaryota > Metazoa > Chordata > Mammalia > Artiodactyla > Delphinidae > Delphinus > Delphinus delphis. The sequence continues at coordinate 184,542 of NW_027192857.1, forward strand.
GGATCCAGATTAGGGCCTGAAGCCATCCTGCGGTGTTGCGGCCAGCTCACAAGAAAGCGAGTTGAAGAAAGGAGCTCAGGGGCACTGTAATTCACAAACCTGCAGAGTTATAAATGACAGCTATCGTCCAAAAATATACTGAAGTAAGGCTGCCAAGAGGACTTGAAAGCGGGGCAGAATTGCAGGAAACCGATTTCAAGAGGTAGACTGGAATTGCATTGAAAGCATAGGAAAAGAGGCAGAACGTCCACAATGATGCACTTGGCCAAAAAGGGCGTATGCGTTTTTTCCTGAATATATTCAGGAAAAAACGCATACGCCCTTTTTGGCCAACCAAGCAAGCTTGCAAAGGAAATCTGCACTACAATGAAGTCTCACTTCCCCCCGGTCAAAAGGGCCATCTGAAAAAAGTGTAAATTCCAGAAAGGCAGGACAGGCCATGGAGAACTGGGAGCCTTGTTATGCTGATGGCCGGGATGTAAATTGCCAACAGACACTCGGGAGAAGTGTATGGTGTTTCCTGAAACATCTAAGAAACAAAGCAACAGAGCCTAGGGCACTTCCACTTATGGTCCTATAGCTTAGGGAAATTAAAATGAAAAAGACACAGCCACCCCAAAGTTTGGGACGCCTCTGTTTACAAGAACCTCGTTTACCGTACAAGTTCAATATCACAGAAAGTGAAAAATGGATAAAGAACTTGTGGTACTTACGTACAATGCAGTATCACTCAGCAATGAAATCTATGTCATCAGGCCCGTAGCAGCATAATGAGTGGATTCAGGTACGATGATTCTAACTGAAATAAGTCACACAGAAAAAGAAACATCATAAGATATCACTAATACACGGAATGTAAACTTGGCTACACAGGAACTGAATTCCAAAACAGAACAGGGTCTCAAATTTAGAAAACCAACTTATGCTTGCTTAAGGGGAAAGGTGAGTTGGGGTGCTGCATAAAACCAGAGATTGAAATGAGCACAGATAAAGTTCCTTAAGCCAAATATGGAATAGACAAGAGCTACTCCTTGCTCAACGAAATGGACTCAACACCGCATATTAAACGCCTAAGAATGTACCTGACTAGTAAGTATCTTAAAACCTATGGATTGCTATGTCTCCGAAAGAGAATCAAGCGTGTGTACAGGGGCATAAACACAGCAGTGATAGGATTGGAGAGGTTCGGTGAGCAAATGAAGACCCTTTGAAGTCATATTGCATGGTACCCATTCCACGGGTGTGAACTACCCAGGTTTAAGGTATTCTTCCTTCAGCTAATACATGCATGTGGAACCTAGAGTATGATCAACCATGTGATCGGGAGACGTGTTCAAATATGTCTCAGTTTTCGTACCCTGGTACTCGGGTGCAACATTCCAGACGCTTTACTAACACTCTCCCGACTTGGAGAGTCAGTCCCTTTAACCTCCTGTTTGGCCCAGTTTGCAATTTCTGCGGAAGATGAACAGGAATAGCGAGAACCAATGAGAGACTAGCTGGAGGTGTCTGGACGGGCAAATTTAACTCTCATTTCCCACCAGGAAGAGGAATTAACCAAAGGCTCAGCGTGCCGTGCCGGAACCAGATTAGGGTCTGAAGCCATCCTGCGGTGTTGTGGCCAGCTCACAAGAAAGCGAGTTGAAGAAAGGAGCTCAGGGGCACTGTAATTCACAAACCTGCAGAGTTATAAATGACAGCTATCGTCCAAAAATATACTGAAGTAAGGCTGCCAAGAGGACTTGAAAGCGGGGCAGAATGGCAGGAAACCGATTTCAGGAGGTAGACTGGAATTGCATTGAAAGCATAGGAAAAGAGGCAGAACGTCCACAATGATGCACTTGGCCAAAAAGGGCGTATGCGTTTTTTCCTGAATATATTCAGGAAAAAACGCATACGCCCTTTTTGGCCAACCAAGCAAGCTTGCAAAGGAAATCTGCACTACAATGAAGTCTCACTTCCCCCCGGTCAAAAGGGCCATCTGAAAAAAGTGTAAAATCCAGAAAGGCAGGACAGGCCATGGAGAACTGGGAGCCTTGTTATGCTGATGGGCGGGATGTAAATTGCCAACAGACACTCGGGAGAAGTGTATGGTGTTTCCTGAAACATCTATAAAACAAAGCAACAGAGCCTAGGGCACTTCCACTTATGGTCCTATAACTTAGGGAAATTAAAATGAAAAAGACAAAGCCACCCCAAAGTTTGGGACGCCTCTGTTTACAAGAACCTCGTTTACCGTACAAGTTCAATATCACAGAAAGTGAAAAATGGATAAAGAACTTGTGGTACTTACGTACAATGCAGTATCACTCAGCAATGAAATCTATGTCATCAGGCCCATAGCAGCATAATGAGTGGATTCAGGTACGATGATTCTAACTGAAATAAGTCACACAGAAAAAGAAACATCATAAGATATCACTAATACACGGAATGTAATCTTGTCTACAGAGGAACTGAATTCCAAAACAGAACAGGGTCTCAAATTTAGAAAACCAACTTATGCTTGCTTAAGGGGAAAGGTGAGTTGGGGTGCTGCATAAAACCAGAGATTGAAATGAGCACAGATAAATTTCCTTAAGCCAAATATGGAATAGACAAGACCTACTCCTTGCTCAACGAAATGGACTCAACACCCCATATTAAACGCCTAAGAATGTACCTGACTAGTAAGTGTCTTAAAACCTATGGATTTCTATGTCTCCAAAAGAGAATCAAGCGTGTGTACAGGGGCATAAATGCAGCAGTGATAGGATTGGAGAGGTTCTGTGAGCAAATGAAGACCCTTTGAAGTCATATTGCATGGTACCGATTCCACGGGTTTCAACTACCCAGGTTTAAGGTATTCTTCCTTCAGCTAAAACATGCATGTGGAACCTAGAGTATGATCAACCGTGTGATTGGGAGACGTGTTCAAATATGTCTCAGTTTTCGTACCCTGGTACTCGGGTGCAACATTCCAGACGCTTTAGTAACACTCTCCCGACTTGGAGAGTCAGTCCCTTTAACCTCCTGTTTGGCCCAGTTTGCAATTTCTGTGGAAGATGAACAGGAATAGCGAGAACCAATGAGAGACTAGCTGGAGGTGTCTGGACGGACAAATTTAACTCTCATTTCCCACCAGGAAGAGGAATTAACCAAAGGCTCAGCGTGCCGTGCCGGAACCAGATTAGGGCCTGAAGCCATCCTGCAGTGTTGCGGCCAGCTCACAAGAAAGCGAGTTGAAGAAAGGAGCTCAGGGGCACTGTAATTCACAAACCTGCAGAGTTATAAATGACAGCTATCGTCCAAAAATATACTGAAGTAAGGCTGCCAAGAGGACTTGAAAGCGGGGCAGAATTGCAGGAAACCGATTTCAGGAGGTAGACTGGAATTGCATTGAAAGCATAGGAAAAGAGGCAGAACGTCCACAATGATGCACTTGGCCAAAAAGGGCGTATGCGTTTTTTCCTGAATATATTCAGGAAAAAACGCATACGCCCTTTTTGGCCAACCAAGCAAGCTTCCAAAGGAAATCTGCACTACAATGAAGTCTCACTCACCCCCGGTCAAAAGGGCCATCTGAAAAAAGTGTAAAATCCAGAAAAGCAGGACAGGCCATGGAGAACTGGGAGCATTGTTATGCTGATGGGCGGGATGTAAATGGCCATCAGACACTCGGGAGAAGTGTATGGTGTTTCCTGAAACATCAAAAAAACAAAGCAACAGAGCCTAGGGCACTTCCACTTATGGTCCTATAGCTTAGGGAAATTAAAATCAAAAAGACACAGCCACCGCAAAGTTTGGAACGGCTCTGTTTCCAAGAACCTCGTTTACAGTACAAGTTCAACATCACAGAAAGTGAAAAATGGATAAAGAAGTTGTGGTATTTACTTACAAAGCAATATCACTCAGCAATGAAATCTATGTCATCAGGCCCTTAGCAGCACAATGAGTGGATTCAGGTATGATGATTCTAACTGAAATAAGTCACACAGAAAAAGAAACATCATAAGATATCACTAATACACGGAATGTAAACTTGGCTACACAGGAACTGAATTACAGAACAGAACAGGGTCTCAAATTTAGAAAACCAACTTATGCGTGCTTAAGGGTAAAGCTGAGTTGGGGTGCTGCATAAAACCAGAGATTGAAATGAGCACAGATAAAGTTCCTTATGCCAAATATGGAATAGAAAAGAGCTACACCTTGCTCAACGAAATGGACTCAACACCCCATATTAAACGCCTAAGAATGTAACTGACTAGTAAGTATCTTAAAACCTATAGATTGCTATGTCTCCGAAAGAGAATCAAGCGTGTGTACAGGGGCATAAACGCAGCAGTGATAGGATTGGAGAGGTTCGGTGAGCAAATGAAGACCCTTTGAAGTCATATTGCATGGTATCCATTCCACGGGTCTCAACTCTCCAGGTTTAAGGTATTCTTCCTTCAGCTAAAAGATGCATGTGGAATCCAGAGTATGATCAACTGTGTGAACGGGAAACGTGTTCAAATAGTCCTCAGTTTTCGTACCCTGGTACTCGGGTGCAACATTCCAGATGCTTTACTAACACTCTCCCGACTTGGAGAGTCAGTCCCTTTAACCTCCTGTTTGGCCCAGTTTGCAGTTTCTGCGGAAGATGAACAGGAATAGCGAGAACCAATGAGAGACTAGCTGGAGGTGTCTGGACGGGCAAATTTAACTCTCATTTCCCACCAGGAAGAGGAATTAACCAAAGGCTCAGCGTGCCGTGCCGGAACCAGATTAGGGCCTGAAGCCATCCTGCGGTGTTGCGGCCAGCTCACAAGAAAGCGAGTTGAAGAAAGGAGCTCAGGGGCACTGTAATTCACAAACCTGCAGAGTTATAAATGACAGCTATCGTCCAAAAATATACTGAAGTAAGGCTGCCAAGAGGACTTGAAAGCGGGGCAGAATTGCAGGAAACCGATTTCAGGAGGTAGACTGGAATTGCATTGAAAGCATAGGAAAAGAGGCAGAACGTCCACAATGATGCACTTGGCCAAAAAGGGCGTATGCGTTTTTTCCTGAATATATTCAGGAAAAAACGCATACGCCCTTTTTGGCCAACCAAGCAAGCTTGCAAAGGAAATCTGCACTACAATGAAGTCTCACTTCCCCCCGGTCAAAAGGGCCATCTGAAAAAAGTGTAAAATCCAGAAAGGCAGGACAGGCCATGGAGAACTGGGAGCCTTGTTATGCTGATGGGCGGGATGTAAATTGCCAACAGACACTCCGGAGAAGTGTATGGTGTTTCCTGAAACATCTAAAAAACAAAGCAACAGAGCCTAGGGCACTTCCACTTATGGTCCTATAGCTTAGGGAAATTAAAATCAAAAAGACACAGCCACCCCAAAGTTTGGGACGCCTCTGTTTACAAGAACCTCGTTTACCGTACAAGTTCAATATCACAGAAAGTAAAAAATGGATAAAGAACTTGTGGTACTTACGTACAATGCAGTATCACTCAGCAATGAAATCTATGTCATCAGGCCCATAGCAGCATAATGAGTGGATTCAGGTACGATGATTCTAACTGAAATAAGTCACACAGAAAAAGAAACATCATAAGATATCACTAATACACGGAATGTAAACTTGGCTACACAGGAACTGAATTCCAAAACAGAACAGGGTCTCAAATTTAGAAAACCAACTTATGCTTGCTTAAGGGGAAAGGTGAGTTGGGGTGCTGCATAAAACCAGAGATTGAAATGAGCACAGATAAAGTTCCTTAAGCCAAATATGGAATAGACAAGAGCTACTCCTTGTTCAACGAAATGGACTCAACACCCCATATTAAACGCCTAAGAATGTACCTGACTAGTAAGTATCTTAAAACCTATGGATTGCTATGTCTCCGAAAGAGAATCAAGTGTGTGTACAGGGGCATAAACACAGCAGTGATAGGATTGGAGAGGTTCGGTGAGCAAATGAAGACCCTTTGAAGTCATATTGCATGGTACCCATTCCACGGGTGTGAACTACCCAGGTTTAAGGTATTCTTCCTTCAGCTAAAACATGCATGTGGAACCTAGAGTATGATCAACCATGTGATCGGGAGACGTGTTCAAATATGTCTCAGTTTTCGTACCCTGGTACTCGGGTGCAACATTCCAGACGCTTTACTAACACTCTCCCGACTTGGAGAGTCAGTCCCTTTAACCTCCTGTTTGGCCCAGTTTGCATTTCTGCGGAAGATGAACAGGAATAGCGAGAACCAATGAGAGACTAGCTGGAGGTGTCTGGACGGGCAAATTTAACTCTCATTTCCCACCAGGAAGAGGAATTAACCAAAGGCTCAGCCTGCCGTCCCGGAACCAGATTAGGGTCTGAAGCCATCCTGCGGTGTTGCGGCCAGCTCACAAGAAAGCGAGTTGAAGAAAGGAGCTCAGGGGCACTGTAATTCACAAACCTGCAGAGTTATAAATGACAGCTATCGTCCAAAAATATACTGAAGTAAGGCTGCCAAGAGGACTTGAAAGCGGGGCAGAATGGCAGGAAACCGATTTCAGGAGGTAGACTGGAATTGCATTGAAAGCATAGGAAAAGAGGCAGAACGTCCACAATGATGCACTTGGCCAAAAAGGGCGTATGCGTTTTTTCCTGAATATATTCAGGAAAAAACGCATACGCCCTTTTTGGCCAACCAAGCAAGCTTGCAAAGGAAATCTGCACTACGATGAAGTCTCACTTCCCCCCGGTCAAAAGGGCCATCTGAAAAAAGTGTAAAATCCAGAAAGGCAGGACAGGCCATGGAGAACTGGGAGCCTTGTTATGCTGATGGGCGGGATGTAAATTGCCAACAGACACTCGGGAGAAGTGTATGGTGTTTCCTGAAACATCTAAAAAACAAAGCAACAGAGCCTAGGGCACTTCCACTTATGGTCCTATAGCTTAGGGAAATTAAAATCAAAAAGACACAGCCACCCCAAAGTTTGGGACGCCTCTGTTTACAAGAACCTCGTTTACCGTACAAGTTCAATATCACAGAAAGTGAAAAATGGATAAAGAACTTGTGGTACTTACGTACAATGCAGTATCACTCAGCAATGAAATCTATGTCATCAGGCCCGTAGCAGCATAATGAATGGATTCAGGTACGATGATTCTAACTGAAATAAGTCACACAGAAAAAGAAACATCATAAGATATTAGTAATACACGGAATGAAAACTTGGCTACACAGGAACTGAATTCCAAAACAGAACAGGGTCTCAAATTTAGAAAACCAACTTTTGCTTGCTTAAGGGGAAAGGTGAGTTGGGGTGCTGCATAAAACCAGAGATTGAAATGAGCACAGATAAAGTTCCTTAAGCCAAATATGGAATAGACAAGAGCTACTCCTTGCTCAACGAAATGGACTCAACACCCCATATTAAACGCCTAAGAATGTACCTGACTAGTAAGTATCTTAAAACCTATGGATTGCTATGTCTCCGAAAGAGAATCAAGCGTGTGTACAGGGGCATAAACACAGCAGTGATAGGATTGGAGAGGTTCGGTGAGCAAATGAAAACCCTTTGAAGTCATATTGCATGGTACCCATTCCACGGGTGTGAACTACCCAGGTTTAAGGTATTCTTCCTTCAGCTAATACATGCATGTGGAACCTAGAGTATGATCAACCATGTGATCGGGAGACGTGTTCAAATATGTCTCAGTTTTCGTACCCTGGTACTCGGGTGCAACATTCCAGACGCTTTACTAACACTCTCCCGACTTGGAGAGTCAGTCCCTTTAACCTCCTGTTTGGCCCAGTTTGCAATTTCTGCGGAAGATGAACAGGAATAGCGAGAACCAATGAGAGACTAGCTGGAGGTGTCTGGACGGGCAAATTTAACTCTCATTTCCCACCAGGAAGAGGAATTAACCAAAGGCTCAGCGTGCCGTGCCGGAACCAGATTAGGGTCTGAAGCCATCCTGCGGTGTTGTGGCCAGCTCACAAGAAAGCGAGTTGAAGAAAGGAGCTCAGGGGCACTGTAATTCACAAACCTGCAGAGTTATAAATGACAGCTATCGTCCAAAAATATACTGAAGTAAGGATGCCAAGAGGACTTGAAAGCAGGGCAGAATGGCAGGAAACCGATTTCCGGAGGTAGACTGGAATTGCATTGAAAGCATAGGAAAAGAGGCAGAACGTCCACAATGATGCACTTGGCCAAAAAGGGCGTATGCGTTTTTTCCTGAATATATTCAGGAAAAAACGCATACGCCCTTTTTGGCCAACCAAGCAAGCTTGCAAAGGAAATCTGCACTACAATGAAGTCTCACTTCCCCCCGGTCAAAAGGGCCATCTGAAAAAAGTGTAAAATCCAGAAAGGCAGGACAGGCCATGGAGAACTGGGAGCCTTGTTATGCTGATGGGCGGGATGTAAATTGCCAACAGACACTCGGGAGAAGTGTATGGTGTTTCCTGAAACATCTATAAAACAAAGCAACAGAGCCTAGGGCACTTCCACTTATGGTCCTATAACTTAGGGAAATTAAAATGAAAAAGACACAGCCACCCCAAAGTTTGGGACGCCTCTGTTTACAAGAACCTCGTTTACCGTACAAGTTCAATATCACAGAAAGTGAAAAATGGATAAAGAACTTGTGGTACTTACGTACAATGCAGTATCACTCAGCAATGAAATCTATGTCATCAGGCCCATAGCAGCATAATGAGTGGATTCAGGTACGATGATTCTAACTGAAATAAGTCACACAGAAAAAGAAACATCATAAGATATCACTAATACACGGAATGTAATCTTGTCTACAGAGGAACTGAATTCCAAAACAGAACAGGGTCCCAAATTTAGAAAACCAACTTATGCTTGCTTAAGGGGAAAGGTGAGTTGGGGTGCTGCATAAAACCAGAGATTGAAATGAGCACAGATAAATTTCCTTAAGCCAAATATGGAATAGACAAGACCTACTCCTTGCTCAACGAAATGGACTCAACACCCCATATTAAACGCCTAAGAATGTACCTGACTAGTAAGTATCTTAAAACCTATGGATTTCTATGTCTCCAAAAGAGAATCAAGCGTGTGTACAGGGGCATAAATGCAGCAGTGATAGGACTGGAGAGGTTCTGTGAGCAAATGAAGACCCTTTGAAGTCATATTGCATGGTACCGATTCCACGGGTTTCAACTACCCAGGTTTAAGGTATTCTTCCTTCAGCTAAAACATGCATGTGGAACCTAGAGTATGATCAACCGTGTGATTGGGAGACGTGTTCAAATATGTCTCAGTTTTCGTACCCTGGTACTCGGGTGCAACATTCCAGACGCTTTAGTAACACTCTCCCGACTTGGAGAGTCAGTCCCTTTAACCTCCTGTTTGGCCCAGTTTGCAATTTCTGTGGAAGATGAACAGGAATAGCGAGAACCAATGAGAGACTAGCTGGAGGTGTCTGGACGGACAAATTTAACTCTCATTTCCCACCAGGAAGAGGAATTAACCAAAGGCTCAGCGTGCCGTGCCGGAACCAGATTAGGGCCTGAAGCCATCCTGCGGTGTTGCGGCCAGCTCACAAGAAAGCGAGTTGAAGAAAGGAGCTCAGGGGCACTGTAATTCACAAACCTGCAGAGTTATAAATGACAGCTATCGTCCAAAAATATACTGAAGTAAGGCTGCCAAGAGGACTTGAAAGCGGGGCAGAATTGCAGGAAACCGATTTCAGGAGGTAGACTGGAATTGCATTGAAAGCATAGGAAAAGAGGCAGAACGTCCACAATGATGCACTTGGCCAAAAAGGGCGTATGCGTTTTTTCCTGAATATATTCAGGAAAAAACGCATACGCCCTTTTTGGCCAACCAAGCAAGCTTCCAAAGGAAATCTGCACTACAATGAAGTCTCACTCCCCCCCGGTCAAAAGGGCCATCTGAAAAAAGTGTAAAATCCAGAAAAGCAGGACAGGCCATGGAGAACTGGGAGCATTGTTATGCTGATGGGCGGGATGTAAATGGCCATCAGACACTCGGGAGAAGTGTATGGTGTTTCCTGAAACATCAAAAAAACAAAGCAACAGAGCCTAGGGCACTTCCACTTATGGTCCTATAGCTTAGGGAAATTAAAATCAAAAAGACACAGCCACCGCAAAGTTTGGAACGGCTCTGTTTCCAAGAACCTCGTTTACAGTACAAGTTCAACATCACAGAAAGTGAAAAATGGATAAAGAAGTTGTGGTATTTACTTACAAAGCAATATCACTCAGCAATGAAATCTATGTCATCAGGCCCTTAGCAGCACAATGAGTGGATTCAGGTATGATGATTCTAACTGAAATAAGTCACACAGAAAAAGAAACATCATAAGATATCACTAATACACGGAATGTAAAGTTGGCTACACAGGAACTGAATTACAGAACAGAACAGGGTCTCAAATTTAGAAAACCAACTTATGCGTGCTTAAGGGTAAAGCTGAGTTGGGGTGCTGTATAAAACCAGAGATTGAAATGAGCACAGATAAAGTTCCTTATGCCAAATATGGAATAGAAAAGAGCTACACCTTGCTCAACGAAATGGACTCAACACCCCATATTAAACGCCTAAGAATGTAACTGACTAGTAAGTATCTTAAAACCTATAGATTGCTATGTCTCCGAAAGAGAATCAAGCGTGTGTACAGGGGCATAAACGCAGCAGTGATAGGATTGGAGAGGTTCGGTGAGCAAATGAAGACCCTTTGAAGTCATATTGCATGGTATCCATTCCACGGGTCTCAACTCTCCAGGTTTAAGGTATTCTTCCTTCAGCTAAAAGATGCATGTGGAATCCAGAGTATGATCAACCGTGTGAACGGGAAACGTGTTCAAATATGTCTCAGTTTTCCTCCACTGGTACTCGGGTGCAACATTCCAGATGCTTTACTAACACTCTCCCGACTTGGAGAGTCAGTCCCTTTAACCTCCTGTTTGACCCAGTTTGCAATTTCTGCGGAAGATGAACAGGAATAGCGAGAACCAATGAGAGACTAGCTGGAGGTGTCTGGACGGGCAAATTTAACTCTCATTTTCCACCAGGAAGTGGAAATAACCAAAGGCTCAGCGTGCCGTGCCGGATCCAGATTAGGGCCTGAAGCCATCCTGCGGTGTTGCGGCCAGCTCACAAGAAAGCGAGTTGAAGAAAGGAGCTCAGGGGCACTGTAATTCACAAACCTGCAGAGTTATAAATGACAGCTATCGTCCAAAAATATACTGAAGTAAGGCTGCCAAGAGGACTTGAAAGCGGGGCAGAATTGCAGGAAACCGATTTCAAGAGGTAGACTGGAATTGCATTGAAAGCATAGGAAAAGAGGCAGAACGTCCACAATGATGCACTTGGCCAAAAAGGGCGTATGCGTTTTTTCCTGAATATATTCAGGAAAAAACGCATACGCCCTTTTTGGCCAACCAAGCAAGCTTGCAAAGGAAATCTGCACTACAATGAAGTCTCACTTCCCCCCGGTCAAAAGGGCCATCTGAAAAAAGTGTAAAATCCAGAAAGGCAGGACAGGCCATGGAGAACTGGGAGCCTTGTTATGCTGATGGCCGGGATGTAAATTGCCAACAGACACTCGGGAGAAGTGTATGGTGTTTCCTGAAACATCTAAGAAACAAAGCAACAGAGCCTAGGGCACTTCCACTTATGGTCCTATAGCTTAGGGAAATTAAAATGAAAAAGACACAGCCACCCCAAAGTTTGGGACGCCTCTGTTTACAAGAACCTCGTTTACCGTACAAGTTCAATATCACAGAAAGTGAAAAATGGATAAAGAACTTGTGGTACTTACGTACAATGCAGTATCACTCAGCAATGAAATCTATGTCATCAGGCCCGTAGCAGCATAATGAGTGGATTCAGGTACGATGATTCTAACTGAAATAAGTCACACAGAAAAAGAAACATCATAAGATATCACTAATACACGGAATGTAAACTTGGCTACACAGGAACTGAATTCCAAAACAGAACAGGGTCTCAAATTTAGAAAACCAACTTATGCTTGCTTAAGGGGAAAGGTGAGTTGGGGTGCTGCATAAAACCAGAGATTGAAATGAGCACAGATAAAGTTCCTTAAGCCAAATATGGAATAGACAAGAGCTACTCCTTGCTCAACGAAATGGACTCAACACCGCATATTAAACGCCTAAGAATGTACCTGACTAGTAAGTATCTTAAAACCTATGGATTGCTATGTGTCCGAAAGAGAATCAAGCATGTGTACAGGGGCATAAACGCAGCAGTGATAGGATTGGAGAGGTTGGGTGAGCAAATGAAGACCCTTTGAAGTCATATTGCATGGTACCCATTCCACGGGTTTCAACTACCCAGGTTTAAGGTATTCTTCCTTCAGCTAAAACATGCATGTGGAACCTAGAGTATGATCAACCATGTGATCGGGAGACGTGTTCAAATATGTCTCAGTTTTCATACCCTGGTACTCGGGTGCAACATTCCAGACGCTTTACTAACACTCTCCCCACTTGGAGAGTCAGTCCCTTTAACCTCCTGTTTGGCCCAGTTTGCAATTTCTGCGGAAGATGAACAGGAATAGCGAGAACCAATGGGAAACTAGCTGGAGGTGTCTGGACGGGCAAATTTAACTCTCATTTCCCACCAGGAAGACGACTCAACCAAAGGCTCAGCCTGCCGTGCCGGAACCAGATTAGGGCCTGAAGCCATCCTGCAGTGTTGCGGCCAGCTCACAAGAAAGCGAGTTGAAGAAAGGAGCTCAGGGGCACTGTAATTCACAAACCTGCAGAGTTATAAATGACAGCTATCGTCCAAAAATAGACTGAAGTAAGGCTGCCAAGAGGACTTGAAAGCGGGGCAGAATTGCAGGAAACCAATTTCAGGAGGTAGACTGGAATTGCATTGAAAGCATAGGAAAAGAGGCAGAACGTCCACAATGATGCACTTGGCCAAAAAGGGCGTATGCGTTTTTTCCTGAATATATTCAGGAAAAAACGCATACGCCCTTTTTGGCCAACCAAGCAAGCTTGCAAAGGAAATCTGCACTACAATGAAGTCTCACTTCCCCCCGGTACAAAGGGCCATCTGAAAAAAGTGTAAAATCCAGAAAGGCAGGACAGGCCATGGAGAACTGGGAGCCTTGTTATGCTAATGGGCGGGATGTAAATTGCCAACAAACACTCGGGAGAAGTGTATGGTGTTTCCTGAAACATCTAAAAAACAAAGCAACAGAGCCTAGGGCACTTCCACTTATGGTCCTATAGCTTAGGGAAATTAAAATCAAAAAGACACAGCCACCCCAATGTATGGAACGGCTCTGTTTACAAGAACCTCGTTTACAGTACAAGCTCAACATCGCAGAAAGTGAAAAATGTATAAAGAAGTTGTGGTATTTACTTACAAAGCAATATCACTCAGCAATGAAATCTGTGTCATCAGGCCCTTAGCAGAACAATGAGTGGATTCAGGTATGATGATTCTAACTGAAATAAGTCACACAGAAAAAGAAACATCATAAGATATCAGTAATACACGGAATGTAAACTTGGCTACACAGGAACTGAATTACAGAACAGAACAGGGTCTCAAATTTAGAAAACCAACTTATGCTTGCTTAAGGGGAAAGGTGAGTTGGGGTGCTGCATAAAACCAGAGATTGAAATGAGCACAGATAAAGTTCCTTAAGCCAAATATGGAATAGACAAGAGCTACTCCTTGCTCAACGAAATGGACTCAACACCGCATATTAAACGCCTAAGAATGTACCTGACTAGTAAGTATCTTAAAACCTATGGCTTGCTATGTCTCCGAAAGAGAATCAAGCGTGTGTACAGGGCCATAAACGCAGCAGTGATAGGATTGGAGAGGTTCGGTGAGCACGTGAAGACCCTTTGAAGTCATATTGCATGGTACCCATTCCACGGGTTTCAACTACCCAGGTTTAAGGTATTTTTCCTTCAGCTAAAACATGCATGTGGAACCTAGAGTATGATCAACCATGTGATCGGGAGACGGGTTCAAATATGTCTCAGTTTTCGTACCCTGGTACTCGGGTGCAACATTCCAGATGCTTTACTAACACTCTCCCGACTTGGAGAGTCAGCGCCTTTAACCTCCTGTTTTCCCCAGTTTGCAATTTCTACGGAAGATGAACAGGAATAGCGAGAACCAATGAGAGACTAGCTGGAGGTGACTGGACGGGCAAATTTAACTCTCATTTCCCACCAGGAAGAGGAAATAACCAAAGGCTCAGCGTGCCGTGCCGGAACCAGATTAGGGCCTGAAGCCATCCTGCGGTGTTGTGGCCAGCTCACAAGAAAGCGAGTTGAAGAAAGGACTCAGGGGCACTGTAATTCACAAACCTGCAGAGTTATAAATGACAGCTATCGTCCAAAAATATACTGAAGTAAGGCTGCCAAGAGGACTTGAAAGCGGGGCAGAATTGCAGGAAACCGATTTCAGGAGGTAGACTGGAATTGCATTGAAAGCATAGGAAAAGAGGCAGAGCGTCCACAATGATGCACTTGGCCAAAAAGGGCGTATGCGTTTTTTCCTGAATATATTCAGGAAAAAACGCATACGCCCTTTTTGGCCAACCAAGCAAGCTTGCAAAGGAAATCTGCACTACAATGAAGTCTCACTTCCCCCCGGTCAAAAGGGCCATCTGAAAAAAGTGTAAAATCCAGAAAGGCAGGACAGGCCATGGAGAACTGGGAGCCTTGTTATGCTAATGGGCGGGATGTCAATTGCCAACAGACACTCAGGAGAAGTGTATGGTGTTTCCTGAAACATCTAAAAAACAAAGCAACAGAGCCTAGGGCACTTCCACTTATGGTCCTATAGCTTAGGGAAATTAAAATAAAAAAGACACAGCCACCCCAAAGTTTGGGACGCCTCTGTTTACAAGAACCTCGTTTACCGTACAAGTTCAGTATCACAGAAAGTGAAAAATGGATAAAGAACTTGTGGTACTTACGTACAATGCAGTATCACTCAGCAATGAAATCTATGTCATCAGGCCCGTAGCAGCATAATGAGTGGATTCAGGTACGATGATTCTAACTGAAATAAGTCACACAGAAAAAGAAACATCATAAGATATCACTAATACACGGAATGTAAACTTGGCTACACAGGAACTGAATTCCAAAACAGAACAGGGTCTCAAATTTAGAAAACCAACTAATGCTTGCTTAAGGGGAAAGGTGAGTTGGGGTGCTGCATAAAACCAGAGATTGAAATGAGCACAGATAAAGTTCCTTAAGCCAAATATGGAATAGACAAGAGCTACTCCTTGCTCAACGAAATGGACTCAACACCCCATATTAAACGCCTAAGAATGTACCTGACTAGTAAGTATCTTAAAACCTATGGATTGCTATGTCTCCAAAAGAGAATCAAGCGTGTGTACAGGGGCATAAACACAGCAGTGATAGGATTGGAGAGCTTCGGTGAGCAAATGAAGACGCTTTGAAGTCATATTGCATGGACCCATTCCACGGGTTTCAACTACCCAGGTTTAAGGTATTCTTCCTTCAGCTAAAACATGCATGTGGAACCTAGAGTATGATCAACCATGTGATCGGGAGACGTGTTCAAATATGTCTCAGTTTTCGTACCCTGGTACTCGGGTGCAACATTCCAGACGCTTTACTAACACTCTCCCCACTTGGAGAGTCAGCGCCTTTAACCTCCTGTTTGGCCCAGTTTGCAATTTCTGCGGAAGATGAACAGGAATAGCGAGAACCAATGAGAGACTAGCTGGAGGTGTTTGGACGGGCAAATTTAACTCTCATTTCCCACCAGGAAGATGACTTAACCAAAGGCTCAGCCTGCCGTGCCGGAACCAGATTAGGGCCTGAAGCCATCCTGCGGTGTTGCGGCCAGCTCACAAGAAAGCGAGTTGAAGAAAGGAGCTCAGGGGCACTGTAATTCACAAACCTGCAGAGTTATAAATGACAGCTATCGTCCAAAAATAGACTGAAGTAAGGCTGCCAAGAGGACTTGAAAGCGGGGCAGAATTGCAGGAAACCAATTTCAGGAGGTAGACTGGAATTGCATTGAAAGCATAGGAAAAGAGGCAGAACGTCCACAATGATGCACTTGGCCAAAAAGGGCGTATGCGTTTTTTCCTGAATATATTCAGGAAAAAACGCATACGCCCTTTTTGGCCAACCAAGCAAGCTTGCAAAGGAAATCTGCACTACAATGAAGTCTCACTTCCCCCCGGTCAAAAGGGCCATCTGAAAAAAGTGTAAAATCCAGAAAGGCAGGACAGGCCATGGAGAACTGGGAGCCTTCTTATGCTAATGGGCGGGATGTAAATTGCCAACAGACACTCAGGAGAAGTGTATGGTGTTTCCTGAAACATCTAAAAAACAAAGCAACAGAGCCTAGGGCACTTCCACTTATGGTCCTATAGCTTAGGGAAATTAAAATCAAAAAGACACAGCCACCCCAAAGTTTGGGACGCCTCTGTTTACAAGAACCTCGTTCACTGTACAAGTTCAGTATCACAGAAAGTGAAAAATGGATAAAGAACTTGTGGTACTTACGTACAATGCAGTATCACTCAGCAATGAAATCTATGTCATCAGGCCCGTAGCAGCATAATGAGTGGATTCAGGTACGATGATTCTAACTGAAATAAGTCACAAAGAAAAAGAAACATCATAAGATATCACTAATACACGGAATGTAAACTTGGCTACACAGGAACTGAATTCCAAAACAGAACAGGGTCTCAAATTTAGAAAACCAACTTATGCTTGCTTAAGGGGAAAGGTGAGTTGGGGTGCTGCATAAAACCAGAGATTGAAATGAGCACAGATAAAGTTCCTTAAGCCAAATATGGAATAGACAAGAGCTACTCCTTGCTCAACGAAATGGACTCAACACTCCATATTAAACGCCTAAGAATGTACCTGACTAGTAAGTATCTTAAAACCTATGGATTGCTATGTCTCCAAAAGAGAATCAAGCGTGTGTACAGGGGCATAAACACAGCAGTGATAGGATTGGAGAGGTTCGGTGAGCAAATGAAGACGCTTTGAAGTCATATTGCATGGACCCATTCCACGGGTTTCAACTACCCAGGTTTAAGGTATTCTTCCTTCGGCTAAAACATGCATGTGGAACCCAGAGTATGATCAACCATGTGAACGGGAGACGTGTTCAAATATGTCTCAGTTTTCCTCCCCTGGTACTCGGGTGCAACATTCCAGACGCTTTACTAACACTCTCCCCACTTGGAGAGTCAGCGCCTTTAACCTCCTGTTTGGCCCAGTTTGCAATTTCTGCGGAAGATGAACAGGAATAGCGAGAACCAATGAGAGACTAGCTGGAGGTGTCTGGACGGACAAATTTAACTCTCATTTCAGACCAGGAAGAGGAATTAACCAAAGGCTCAGCGTGCCGTGCCGGAACCAGATTAGGGCCTGAAGCCATCCTGCGGTGTTGCGGCCAGCTCACAAGAAAGCGAGTTGAAGAAAGGAGCTCAGGGGCACTGTAATTCACAAACCTGCAGAGTTATAAATGACAGCTATCGTCCAAAAATATACTGAAGTAAGGCTGCCAAGAGGACTTGAAAGCGGGGCAGAATTGCAGGAAACCGATTTCAGGAGGTAGACTGGAATTGCATTGAAAGCTTAGGAAAAGAGACAGAACGTCCACAATGATGCACTTGGCCAAAAAGGGCGTATGTGTTTTTTCCTGAATATATTCAGGAAAAAACGCATACGCCCTTTTTGGCCAATCAAGCAAGCTTGCAAAGGAAATCTGCAGTACAATGAAGTCTCACTCCCCCCCCCCCCGGTCAAAAGGGCCATCTGAAAAAAGTGTAAAATCCAAAAAAGCAAGACAGGCCATGGAGAATTGGGAGCATTGTTATGCTGATGGTCGGGATGTAAATTGCCAACAGACACTGGGGAAAAGTGTATGGTGTTTACTGAAACATCTATACAACAAAGCAACAGAGCCTAGGGCACTTCCACTTATGGTCCTATAGCTTAGGGAAATTAAAATCAAAAAGACACAGCCACCCCACAGTTTTGAACGGCTCTGTTTACAAGAACCTCGTTTACAGTACGAGTTCAACATCGCAGAAAGTGAAAAATGGATAAAGAAGCTGTGGTATTTACTTACAAAGCAATATCACTCAGCAATGAAATCTATGTCATCAGGCCCTTAGCAGCACAGTGAGTCGATTCAGGTATGATGATTCTAACTGAAATAAGTCACACAGAAATAGAAACATCATAAGATATCAGTAATACACGGAATGTAAACTTGGCTACACAGGAACTGAATTACAGAACAGAACAGGGTCTCAAATTTAGAAAACCAACTTATGCTTGCTTAAGGAGAAAGGTGAGTTGGGGTGCTGCATAAAACCAGAGATTGAAATGAGCACAGATAAAGTTCCTTAAGCCAAATATGGAATAGACAAGAGCTACTCCTTGCTCAACGAAATGGACTCAACACCGCATATTAAACGCCTAAGAATGTACCTGACTAGTAAGTATCTTAAAACCTGTGGCTTGCTATGTCTCCGAAAGAGAATCAAGCGTGTGTACAGGGCCATAAACGCAGCAGTGATAGGATTGGAGAGGTTCGGTGAGCACGTGAAGACCCTTTGAAGTCATATTGCATGGTACCCATTCCACGGGTTTCAACTACCCAGGTTTAAGGTATTTTTCCTTCAGCTAAAACATGCATGTGGAACCTAGAGTATGATCAACCATGTGATCGGGAGACGTGTTCAAATATGTCTCAGTTTTCGTACCCTGGTACTCGGGTGCAACATTCCAGATGCTTTACTAACACTCTCCCGACTTGGAGAGTCAGCGCCTTTAACCTCCTGTTTGGCCCAGTTTGCAATTTCTACGGAAGATGAACAGGAATAGCGAGAACCAATCAGAGACTAGCTGGAGGTGACTGGACGGGCAAATTTAACTCTCATTTCCCACCAGGAAGAGGAAATAACCAAAGGCTCAGCATGCCGTGCCGGAACCAGATTAGGGCCTGAAGCCATCCTGCGGTGTTGTGGCCAGCTCACAAGAAAGCGAGTTGAAGAAAGGAGCTCAGGGGCACTGTAATTCACAAACCTGCAGAGTTATAAATGACAGCTATCGTCCAAAAATATACTGAAGTAAGGCTGCCAAGAGGACTTGAAAGCGGGGCAGAATTGCAGGAAACCGATTTCAGGAGGTAGACTGGAATTGCATTGAAAGCATAGGAAAAGAGGCAGAACGTCCACAATGATGCACTTGGCCAAAAAGGGCGTATGCGTTTTTTCCTGAATATATTCAGGAAAAAACGCATACGCCCTTTTTGGCCAACCAAGCAAGCTTGCAAAGGAAATCTGCACTACAATGAAGTCTCACTTCCCCCCGGTCAAAAGGGCCATCTGAAAAAAGTGTAAAATCCAGAAAGGCAGGACAGGCCATGGAGAACTGGGAGCCTTGTTATGCTAATGGGCGGGATGTAAATTGCCAACAGACACTCAGGAGAAGTGTATGGTGTTTCCTGAAACATCTATAAAACAAAGCAACAGAGCCTAGGGCACTTCCACTTATGGTCCTATAGCTTAGGGAAATTAAAATCAAAAAGACACAGCCACCCCAAAGTTTGGGACGCCTCTGTTTACAAGAACCTCCTTTACCGTACAAGTTCAGTATCACAGAAAGTGAAAAATGGATAAAGAACTTGTGGTACTTACGTACAATGCAGTATCACTCAGCAATGAAATCTATGTCATCAGGCCCGTAGCAGCATAATGAGTGGATTCAGGTACGATGATTCTAACTGAAATAAGTCACACAGAAAAAGAAACATCATAAGATATCAGTAATACACGGAATGTAAACTTGGCTACACAGGAACTGAATTCCAAAACAGAACAGGGTCTCAAATTTAGAAAACCAACTTATGCTTGCTTAAGGGGAAAGGTGAGTTGGGGTGCTGCATAAAACCAGAGATTGAAATGAGCACAGATAAAGTTCCTTAAGCCAAATATGGAATAGACAAGAGCTACTCCTTGCTCAACGAAATGGACTCAACACCCCATATTAAACGCCTAAGAATGTACCTGACTAGTAAGTATCTTAAAACCTATGGATTGCTATGTCTCCAAAAGAGAATCAAGCGTGTGTACAGGGGCATAAACGCAGCAGTGATAGACTTGGAGAGGTTCGGTGAGCAAATGAATACCCTTTGAAGACATATTGCAAGGTACTCATTCCACGGGTCTCAACTCTCCAGGTTTAAGGTATTCTTCCTTCAGCTAAAACATGCATGTGGAACCCGGAGTATGATCAACAGTGTGAATGGGAGACGTGTTCAAATATGTCTCAGTTTTCCTCCCCTGGTACTCGGGTGCAACATTACAGACGCTTTACTAACACTCTCCCGACTTGGAGAGTCAGTCCCTTTAACCTCCTGTTTGGCCCAGTTTGCAATTTCTGCGGAAGATGAACAGGAATAGGGAGAACCAATGAGAGACTAGCTGGAGGTGTCTGGACGGGCAAATTTAACTCTCATTTCCCACCAGGAAGAGGAATTAACCAAAGGCTCAGCCTGCCGTGCCGGAACCAGATTAGGGCCTGAAGCCATCCTGCGGTGTTGCGGCCAGCTCACAAGAAAGCGAGTTGAAGAAAGGAGCTCAGGGGCACTGTAATTCACAAACCTGCAGAGTTATAAATGACAGCTATCGTCCAAAAATATACTGAAGTAAGGCTGCCAAGAGGACTTGAAAGCGGGGCAGAATTGCAGGAAACCGATTTCAGGAGGTAGACTGGAATTGCATTGAAAGCATAGGAAAAGAGGCAGAACGTCCACAATGATGCACTTGGCCAAAAAGGGCGTATGCGTTTTTTCCTGAATATATTCAGGAAAAAACACATACGCCCTTTTTGGCCAACCAAGCAAGCTTGCAAAGGAAATCTGCACTACAATGAAGTCTCACTTCCCCCCGGTCAAAAGGGCCATCTGAAAAAAGTGTAAAATCCAGAAAGGCAGGACAGGCCATGGAGAACTGGGAGCCTTGTTATGCTGATGGGCGGGATGTAAATTGCCAACAGACACTCGGGAGAAGTGTATGGTGTTTCCTGAAACATCTAAAAAACAAAGCAACAGAGCCTAGGGCACTTCCACTTATGGTCCTATAGCTTAGGGAAATTAAAATCAAAAAGACACAGCCACCCCAAAGTTTGGGATGCCTCTGTTTACAAGAACCTCATTTACCATACAAGTTCAATATCACAGAAAGTGAAAAATGGATAAAGAACTTGTGGTACTTACGTACAATGCAGTATCACTCAGCAATGAAATCTATGTCATCAGGCCCGTAGCAGCATAATGAGTGGATTCAGGTACGATGATTCTAACTGAAATAAGTCACACAGAAAAAGAAACATCATAAGATATCACTAATACACGGAATGTAAACTTGGTTACACAGGAACTGAATTACAGAACAGAACAGGGTCTCAAATTTAGAAAACCAACTTATGCTTGCTTAAGGGTAAAGGTGAGTTGGGGTGCTGCATAAAACCAGAGATTGAAATGAGCACAGATAAAGTTCCTTAAGCCAAATATGGAATAGACAAGATCTACTCCTTGCTCAACGAAATGGACTCAACACCGCATATTAAACACCTAAGAATGTACCTGAATAGTAAGTATCTTAAAACCTATGGATTGCTATGTCTCCGAAAGAGAATCAAGCGTGCGTACAGGGGCATAAACGCAGCAGTGATAGGATTGGAGAGGTTCGGTGAGCAAATGAAGAACCTCTGAAGTCATATTTCATGGTACCCATTCCACGGGTCTCAACTACCCAGGTTTAAGGTATTCTTCCTTCAGCTAATACATGCATGTGGAACCTAGAGTATGATCAACCATGTGATCGGGAGACGTGTTCAAATATGTCTCAGTTTTCGTACCCTGGTACTCGGGTGCAACATTCCAGACGCTTTAGTAACACTCTCCCCACTTGGAGAGTCAGCGCCTTTAACCTCCTGTTTGGCCCAGTTTGCAATTTCTGCGGAAGATGAACAGGAATAGGGAGAACCAATGAGAGACTAGCTGGAGGTGTCTGGACGGGCAAATTTAACTCTCATTTCCCACCAGGAAGAGGAATTAACCAAAGGCTCAGCGTGCCATGCCAGAACCAGATTAGGGCCTGAAGCCATCCTGCGGTGTTGCGGCCAGCTCACAAAATAGCGAGTTGAAGAAAGGAGCTCAGGGGCACTGTAATTCACAAACCTGCAGAGTTATAAATGACAGCTATCATCCAAAAATAGACTGAAGTAAGGCTGCCAAGAGGACTTGAAAGCGGGGCAGAATTGCAGGAAACCGATTTCAGGAGGTAGACTGGAATTGCATTGAAAGCATAGGAAAAGAGGCAGAACGTCCACAATGATGCATTTGGCCAAAAAGGGCGTATGCGTTTTTTCCTGAATATATTCAGGAAAAAACGCATACGCCCTTTTTGGCCAACCAAGCAAGCTTGCAAAGGAAATCTGCACTACAATGAAGTCTCACTTCCCCCCGGTCAAAAGGGCCATCTGAAAAAAGTGTAAAATCCAGAAAGGCAGGACAGGCCATGGAGAACTGGGAGCCTTGTTATGCTGATGGGCGGGATGTAAATTGCCAACAGACACTCGGGAGAAGTGTATGGTGTTTCCTGAAACATCTAAAAAACAAAGCAACAGAGCCTAGGGCACTTCCACTTATGGTCCTATAGCTTAGGGAAATTAAAATCAAAAAGACACAGCCACCCCAATGTTTGGAACGGCTCTGTTTACAAGAACCTCGTTTACAGTACAAGTTCAACATCGCAGAAAGTGAAAAATGGATAAAGAAGTTGTGGTATTTACTTACAAAGCAATATCACTCAGCAATGAAATCTATGTCATCAGGCCCTTAGCAGCACAATGAGTGGATTCAGGTATGATGATTCTAACTGAAATAAGTCACACAGAAAAAGAAACATCATAAGATATCAGTAATACACGGAATGTAATCTTGGCTACACAGGAACTGAATTCCAAAACAGAACAGGGTCTCAAATTTACAAAACCAACTTATGCTTGCTTAAGGGGAAAGGTGAGTTGGGGTGCTGCATAAAACCAGAGATTGAAATGAGCACAGATAAAGTTCCTTAAGCCAAATATGGAATAGACAAGAGCTACTCCTTGCTCAACGAAATGGACTCAACACCGCATATTAAACGCCTAAGAATGTACCTGACTAGTAAGTATCTTAAAACCTATGGATTGCTATGTCTCCGAAAGAGAATCAAGCATGTGTACAGGGGCATAAACGCAGCAGTGATAGATTGGAGAGGTTCGGTGAGCAAATGAAGACCCTTTGAAGACATATTGCATGGTACCCATTCCACGGGTGTGAACTACCCAGGTTTAAGGTATTCTTCCTTCAGCTAATACATGCATGTGGAACCTAGAGTATGATCAACCATGTGATCGGGAGACGTGTTCAAATATGTCTCAGTTTTCGTACCCTGGTACTCGGGTGCAACATTACAGACGCTTTACTAACACTCTCCCGACTTGGAGAGTCAGTCCCTTTAACCTCCTGTTTGGCCCAGTTTGCAATTTCTGCGGAAGATGAACAGGAATAGCGAGAACCAATGAGAGACTAGCTGGAGGTGTCTGGATGGGCAAATTTAACTCTCATTTCCCACCAGGAAGAGGAATTAACCAAAGGCTCAGCCTGCCATGCCGGAACCAGATTAGGGCCTGAAGCCATCCTGCGGTGTTGCGGCCAGCTCACAAGAAAGCGAGTTGAAGAAAGGAGCTCAGGGGCACTGTAATTCACAAACCTGCAGAGTTATAAATGACAGCTATCGTCCAAAAATATACTGAAGTAAGGCTGCCAAGAGGACTTGAAAGCGGGGCAGAATTGCAGGAAACCGATTTCAGGAGGTAGACTGGAATTGCATTGAAAGCATAGGAAAAGAGGCAGAACGTCCACAATGATGCACTTGGCCAAAAAGTGTGTATGCGTTTTTTCCTGAATATATTCAGGAAAAAACGCATACGCCCTTTTTGGCCAACCAAGCAAGCTTGCAAAGGAAATCTGCACTACAATGAAGTCTCACTTCCCCCCGGTCAAAAGGGCCATCTGAAAAAAGTGTAAAATCCAGAAAGGCAGGACAGGCCATGGAGAACTGGGAGCCTTGTTATGCTGACGGGCGGGATGTAAATTGCCAACAGACACTCGGGAGAAGTGTATGGTGTTTCCTGAAACATCTATAAAACAAAGCAACAGAGCCTAGGGCACTTCCACTTATGGTCCTATAACTTAGGGAAATTAAAATGAAAAAGACACAGCCACCCCAAAGTTTGGGACGCCTCTGTTTACAAGAACCTCGTTTACCGTACAAGATAAACATCGCAGAAAGTGAAAAATGGATAAAGAAGTTGTGGTATTTACTTACAAAGCAATATCACTCAGCAATGAAATCTATGTCATCAGGCCGTTAGCAGCACAATGAGTGGATTCAGGTATGATGATTCTAACTGAAATAAGTCACACAGAAAAAGAAACATCATAAGGTATCAGTAATACACGGAATGTAAACTTGGCTACACAGGAACTGACTTACAGAACACAACAGGGTCTCAAATTTAGAAAACCAACATATGCTTGCTGAAGGGGAAAGGTGAGTTGGGGTGCTGCATAAAACCAGAGATTGAAATGAGCACAGATAAAGTTCCTTAAGCCAAATATGGAATAGACAAGAGCTACTCCTTGCTCAACGAAATGGACTCAACACCCCATATAAAACGCCTAAGAATGTACCTGACTAGTAAGTATCTTAAAACCTATGGATTGCTATGTCTCTGAAAGAGAATCAAGTATGTGTTCAGTGGCAAAAACGCAGCAGTGATAGGATTGGAGAGGTTCGGTGAACAAATGAAGACCCTTTGAAGTCATATTGCATGGTACCCATTCCACAGGTCTCAACTACCCAGGTTTAAGGTATTCTTCCTTCAGCTAAAACATGCATGTGGAACCTAGAGTATGATCAACCATGTGATCGGGAGACGTGTTCAAATATGTCTCAGTTTTCGTACCCTGGTACTCGGGTGCAACATTCCAGACGCTTTACAAACACTCTCCCGACTTGGAGAGTCAGTCCCTTTAACCTCCTGTTTAGCCCAGTTTGCAATTTCTGCGGAAGATGTACAGGAATAACGAGAACCAATGAGAGACTAGCTGGAAGTGTCTGGACGGGCAAATTTAACTCTCATTTCCCACCAGGAAGAGGAATTAACCAAAGACTCAGCGTGCCATGCCAGAACCAGATTAGGGTCTGAAGCCATCCGGCGGTGTTGCGGCCAGGTCACAAGAAAGCGAGTTGAAGAAAGGAGCTCAGGGGCACTGTAATTCACAAACCTGCAGAGTTATAAATGACAGCTATCGTCCAAAAATATACTGAAGTAAGGCTGCCAAGAGGACTTGAAAGCGGGGCAGAATTGCAGGAAACCGATTTCAGGAGGTAGACTGGAATTGCATTGAAAGCATAGGAAAAGAGGCAGAACGTCCACAATGATGCACTTGGCCAAAAAGGGCGTATGCGTTTTTTCCTGAATATATTCAGGAAAAAACGCATACGCCCTTTTTGGCCAACCAAGCAAACTTGCAAAGGAAATCTGCACTACAATGAAGTCTCACTTCCCCCCGGTCAAAAGGGCCATCTGAAAAAAGTGTAAAATCCAGAAAGGCAGGACAGGCCATGGAGAACTGGGAGCCTTTTTATGCTGATGGGCGGGATGTAAATTGCCAACAGACACTCGGGAGAAGTGTATGGTGTTTCCTGAAACATCTAAGAAACAAAGCAACAGAGCCTAGGGCACTTCCACTTATGGTCCTATAGCTTAGGGAAATTAAAATCAAAAAGACACAGCCACCCCAAAGTTTGGAGCGCCTCTGTTTACAAGAACCACGTTTACCGGACATGTTCAATATCACAGAAAGTGAAAAATGGATAAAGAACTTGTGGTACTTATGTACAATGCAGTATCACTCAGCAATGAAATCTATGTCATCAGGCCCGTAGCAGCATAATGAGTCGATTCAGGTACGATGATTCTAACTGAAATAAGTCACAAAGAAAAAGAAACATCATATGATATCAGTAATACACGGAATGTAAACTTGGCTACACAGGAACTGAATTCCAAAACAGAACAGGGTCTCAAATTTAGAAAACCAACTTATGCTTGCTTAAGGGGAAAGGTGAGTTGGGGTGCTGCATAAAACCAGAGATTGAAATGAGCACAGATAAAGTTCCTTAAACCAAATATGGAATAGACAAGAGCTACTCCTTGCTCAACGAAACGGACTCAACACCGCATATTAAACGCCTAAGAATGTACCTGACTAGTAAGTATCTTAAAACCTATGGATTGCTATGTCTCCGAAAGAGAATCAAGCATGTGTACAGGGGCATAAACGTAGCAGTGATAGGATTGGAGAGGTTCGGTGAGCAAATGAAGACCCTTTGAAGTCATATTGCATGGTACCCATTCCACGGGTTTCAACAACCCAGGTTTAAGGTATTCTTCCTTCAGCTAAAACATGCATGTGGAACCTAGAGTATGATCAACCATGTGACCGGGAGACGTGTTCAAATATGTCTCAGTTTTCATACCCTGGTACTCGGGTGCAACATTCCAGACGCTTTACTAACACTCTCCCGACTTGGAGAGTCAGTCCCTTTAACCTCCTGTTTGGCCCAGTTTGCAATTTCTGCGGAAGATGAACAGGAATAGCGAGAACCAATGAGAGACTAGCTGGAGGTGTCTGGACGGGCAAATTTAACTCTCATTTCCCACCAGGAAGAGGAATTAACCAAAGGCTCAGCGTGCCGTGCCAGAACCAGATTAGGGCCTGCAGCCATCCTGCGGTGTTGCGGCCAGCTCACAAGAAAGCGAGTTGAAGAAAGGAGCTCAGGGGCACTGTAATTCACAAACCAGCAGAGTTATAAATGACAGCTATCGTCCAAAAATATACTGAAGTAAGGCTGCCAAGAGGACTTGAAAGCGGGGCAGAATTGCAGGAAACCGATTTCAGGAGGTAGACTGGAATTGCATTGAAAGCATAGGAAAAGAGGCAGAACGTCCACAATGATGCACTTGGCCAAAAAGGGCGTATGCGTTTTTTCCTGAATATATTGAGGAAAAAACGCATACGCACTTTTTGGCCAACCAAGCAAGCTTGCAAAGGAAATCTGCACTACAATGAAGTCTCACTTCCCCCCGGTCAAAAGGGCCATCTGAAAAAAGTGTAAAATCCAGAAAGGCAGGACAGGCCATGGAGAACTGGGAGCCTTGTTATGCTGATGGGCGGGATGTAAATTGCCAACAGACACTTGGAAGAATTGTATGGTGTTTCCTGAAACATCTAAAAAACAAAGCAACAGAGCCTAGGGCACTTCCACTTATGGTCCTATAGCTTAGGGAAATTAAAATCAAAAAGACACAGCCACCCCAAAGTTTGGGACACCTTTGTTTACAAGAACCTCATTTACCGTACAAGTTCAATATCACAGAAAGTGAAAAATGGATAAAGAAGTTGTGGTACTTACGTACAATGCAGTATCACTCAGCAATGAAAGCTATGTCTTCAGGCCCGTAGCAGCATAATGAGTGGATTCAGGTACGATGATTCTAACTAAAATAAGTCACACAGAAAAAGAAACATCATAAGATATCACTAATACACGGAATGTAAACTTGGCTACACAGGAACTGAATTCCGAAACAGAACAGGGTCTCAAATTTAGAAAACCATCGTATGCTTGCTTAAGGGGAAAGGTGAGTTGGGGTGCTGCATAAAACCAGAGATTGAAATGAGCACAGATAAAGTTCCTTAAGGCAAATATGGAATAGACAAGAGCTACTCCTTGCTCAACAAAATGGACTCAACACCGCATATTAAACGCCTAAGAATGTGCCTGACTAGTAAGTATCTTAAAACCTATGGATTGCTATGTCTCCGAAAGAGTATCAAGCGTGTGTACAGGGGCATAAACGCAGCAGTGATAGGATTGGAGAGGTTCGGTGAGCAAATGAAGACCCTTTTAAGT
Organism: Delphinus delphis; assembly: GCF_949987515.2. Lineage (NCBI taxonomy): Eukaryota > Metazoa > Chordata > Mammalia > Artiodactyla > Delphinidae > Delphinus > Delphinus delphis. Next base: position 212,616 of record NW_027192857.1, read on the forward strand.
CATACTGCATGGTACCCATTCCACGGGTTTCAACTACCCAGGTTTAAGGTATTCTTCCTTCAGCTAATACATGCATGTGGAACCTAGAGTATGATCAACCATGTGATCGGGAGATGTGTTCAAATATGTCTCAGTTTTCATACCCTGGTACTCGGGTGCAACATTCCAGACGCTTTACTAACACTCTCCCCACTTGGAGAGTCAGTCCCTTTAACCTCCTGTTTGGCCCAGTTTGCAATTTCTGCGGAAGATGAACAGGAATAGCGAGAACCAATGAGAGACTAGCTGGAGGTGTCTGGACGGGCAAATTTAACTCTCATTTCCCACCAGGAAGAGGAAATAACCAAAGGCTCAGCGTGCCGTGCCGGAACCAGATTAGGGCCTGAAGCCATCCGGCGGTGTTGCGGCCAGGTAACAAGAAAGCGAGTTGAAGAAAGGAGCTCAGGGGCACTGTAATTCACAAACCTGCAGAGTTATAAATGACAGCTATCGTCCAAAAATATACTGAAGTAAGGCTGCCAAGAGGACTTGAAAGCGGGGCAGAATTGCAGGAAACCGATTTCAGGAGGTAGACTGGAATTGCATTGAAAGCATAGGAAAAGAGGCAGAGTGTCCACAATGATGCACTTGGCCAAAAAGGGCGTATGCGTTTTTTCCTGAATATATTCAGGAAAAAACGCATACGCACTTTTTGGCCAACCAAGCAAGTTTGCAAAGGAAATCTGCACTACAATGAAGTCTCACTTCCCCCCAGTCAAAAGGACCATCTGAAAAAAGTGTAAAATCCAGAAAGGCAGGACAGGCCATGGAGAACTGGGAGCCTTGTTATGCTGATGGGCGGGATGTAAATTGCCAACAGACACCTGGGAGAAGTGTATGGTGTTTCCTGAAACATCTAAAAAACAAAGCAACAGAGCCTAGGGCACTTCCACTTATGGTCCTATAGCTTAGGGAAATTAAAATCAAAAAGACACAGCCACCCCAAAGTTTGGGACGCCTCTGTTTACACGAACCTTGTTTACTGTACAAGTTTGTATCACAGAAAGTGAAAAATGGATAAAGAACATGTGGTACTTACGTACAATGCAGTATCACTCAGCAATGAAATCTATGTCATCAGGCCCGTAGCAGCATAATGAGTGGATTCAGGTACGATGATTCTAACTGAAATAAGTCACACAGAAAAAGAAACATCATAAGATATCACTAATACACGGAATGTAAACTTGGCTACACAGGAACTGAATTCCAAAACAGAACAGGGTCTCAAATTTAGAAAACCAACTTATGCTTGCTTAAGGGGAAAGGTGAGTTGGGGTGCTGCATGAAACCAGACATTGAAATGAGCACAGATAAAGTTCCTTAAGCCAAATATGGAATAGACAAGAGCTACTCCTTGCTCAATGAAATGGACTCAACACCGCATATTAAACGCCTAAGAATGTACCTGACTAGTAAGTATCCTAAAACCTATGGATTGCCATGTCTCCGAAAGAGAATCAAGCATGTGTACAGGGGCATAAACGCAGCAGTGATAGGATTGGAGAGGTTCGGTGAGCAAATGAAGACCCTTTGAAGTCATATTGCATGGTACCCATTACACGGGTCTCAACTCTCCAGGTTTAAGGTATTCTTCCTTCAGCTAAATCTTGCATGTGGAACCCAGAGTATGATCAACCATGTGAACAGGAGACGTGTTCAAATATGTCTCAGTTTTCCTCCCCTGGTACTCGGGTGCAACATTCCAGACGCTTTACTAACACTCTCCCGACTTGGAGAGTCAGTCCCTTTAACCTCCTGTTTGGCCCAGTTTGCAATTTCTGTGGAAGATGAACAGGAATAGCGAGAACCAATGAGAGACTAGCTGGAGGTGTCTGGACGGGCAAATTTAACTCTCATTTCCCACCAGGAAGAGGAAATAACTAAAGGCTCAGCGAGCCGTGCCGGAACCAGATTAGGGCCTGAAGGCATCCTGCGGTGTTGCGGCCAGCTCACAAGAAAGCGAGTTGAAGAAAGGAGCTCAGGGACACTGTAATTCACAAACCTGCAGAGTTATAAATGACAGCTATCGTCCAAAAATATACTGAAGTAAGGCTGCCAAGAGCACTTGAAAGTGGGGCAGAATTGCAGGAAACCGATTTCAGGAGGTAGACTGGAATTGCATTGAAAGCATAGGAAAAGAGGCAGAACGTCCACAATGATGCACTTGGCCAAAAAGGGCGTATGCGTTTTTTCCTGAATATATTCAGGAAAAAACGTATACGCCCTTTTTGGCCAACCAAGCAATCTTGCAAAGGAAATCTGCACTACAATGAAGTCTCACTTCCCCCAGGTCAAAAGGGCCATCTGAAAAAAGTGTAAAATCCAGAAAGGCAGGACAGGCCATGGAGAACTGGGAGCCATGTTATGCTGATGGGCGGGATGTAAATTGCCAACAGCCACTCGGGAGAAGTGTATGGTCTTTCCTGAAACATCTAAAAAACAAAGCACCAGAGCCTAGGGCACTTCCACTTATGGTCCTATAGCTTAGGGAAATTAAAATCAAAAAGACACAGGCACCCCAAAGTTTGGGATGCCTCTTTTTACAAGAACCTCGTTTACCGTACAAGTTCAATATCACAGAAAGTGAAAAATGGATAAAAAACTTGTGGTACTTACGTACAATGCAGTATCACTCAGCAATGAAATCTATGTCATCAGGCCTGTAGCAGCATAATGAGTGGATTCAGGTACGATGATTCTAACTGAAATAAGTCACACAGAAAAAGAAACATCATAAGATATCACTAATACACGGAATGTAAACTTGGCTACACAGGAACTGAATTCCAAAACAGAACAGGGTCTCAAATTTAGAAAACCAACTTATGCTTGCTTAAGGGGAAAGGTGAGTTGGGGTGCTGCATAAAACCAGAGATTGAAATGAGCACAGATAAAGTTCCTTAAGCCAAATATGGAATAGACAAGAGCTACTCCTTGCTCAACGAAATGGACTCAACACCGCATATTAAATGCCTAAGAATGTACCTGACTAGTAAGTATCTTAAAACCTATGGATTGCTATGTCTCCGAAAGAGAATCAAGCATGTGTACAGGGGCATAAACGCAGCAGTGATAGGATTGGAGAGGATCGGTGAGCAAATGAAGACCCTTTGAAGTCATATTGCATGGTACCCATTCCACGGGTTTCAACTACCCAGGTTTAAGGTATTCTTCCTTCAGCTAAAACATGCGTGTGGAACCTAGAGTATGATCAACCATGTGATCAGGAGACGTGTTCAAATATGTCTCAGTTTTCGTACCCTGGTACTTGGGTGCAACATTCCAGACGCTTTACTAACACTCTCCCGACTTGGAGAATCAGTCCCTTTAACCTCCGGTTTGGCCCAGTTTGCAATTTCTGCGGAAGATGAACAGGAATAGCGAGAACCAATGAGAGACTAGCTGGAAGTGTCTGGACGGGCAAATTTAACTCTCATTTCCCACCAGGAAGAGGAAATATCCAAAGACTCAGCGTGCCGTGCCGGAACCAGATTAGGGACTGAAGCCATCCTGCGGTGTTGCGGCCAGCTCACAAGAAAGCGAGTTGAAGAAAGGAGCTCAGGGTCACTGTAATTCACAAACCTGCAGAGTTATAAATGACAGCTATCGTCCAAAAATATACTGAAGTAAGGCTGCCAAGAGGACTTGAATGCGGGGCAGAATTGCAGGAAACCGGTTTCAGGAGGTAGACTGGAATTGCATTGAAAGCATAGGAAAAGAGGCAGAACGTCCACAATGATGCACTTGGCCAAAAAGTGTGTATGCGTTTTTTCCTGAATATATTCAGGAAAAAACGCATACGCCCTTTTTGGCCAACCAAGCAAGCTTGCAAAGGAAATCTGCACTACAATGAAGTCTCACTTCCCCCCGGTCAAAAGGGCCATCTGAAAAAAGTGTAAAATCCAGAAAGGCAGGACAGGCCATGGAGAACTGGGAGCCTTGTTATGCTGATGGGCGGGATGTAAATTGCCAACAGACACTCGGGAGAAGTGTATGGTGTTTCCTGAAACATCTAAAAAACAAAGCAACAGAGCCTAGGGCACTTCCACTTATGGTCCTATAGCTTAGGGAAATTAAAATCAAAAACACACAGCCACCCCAAAGTTTGGGACGGCTCTGTTTACAAGAACCTCGTTTACAGTACAAGTTCAACATCGCAGAAAGTGAAAAATGGATAAAGAAGTTGTGGTATTTACTTACAAAGCAATATCACTCAGCAATGAAATCTATGTCATCAGGCCCGTAGCAGCACAATGAGTGGATTCAGGTATGATGATTCTAACTGAAATAAGTCACACAGAAAAAGAAACATCATAAGATATCAGTAATACACGGAATGTAAACTTGGCTCACAGGAACTGAATTACAGAACAGAACAGGGTCTCAAATTTAGAAAACCAACTTATGCTTGTTTAAGGGGAAAGGTGAGTTGGGGTGCTGCATAAAACCAGAGATTGAAATGAGCACAGATAAAGTTCCTTAAGCCAAATATGGAATAGTCAAGAGCTACTCCTTGTTCAACGAAATGGACTCAACACCGCATATTAAACGCCTTAGAATGTACCTGACTAGTAAGTATCTTAAAACCTATGGATTGCTATGTCTCCGAAAGAGAATCAAGCATGTGTACAGGGGCATAAACGCAGCAGTGATAGGATTGGAGAGGTTCGGTGAGCAAATGAAGACCCTTTGAAGTCATATTGCATGGTACCCATTACACGGGTCTCAACTCTCCAGTTTTAAGGTATTCTTCCTTCAGCTAAAACTTGCATGTGGAACCCAGAGTATGATCAACCATGTGAACAGGAGACGTGTTCAAATATGTCTCAGTTTTCCTCCCCTGGTACTCGGTTGCAACATTCCAGACGCTTTACTAACACTCTCCCCACTTGGAGAGTCAGCGCCTTTAAACTGTTTGGCCCAGTTTGCAATTTCTGCGGAAGATGAAAAGGAATAGGGAGTACCAATGAGAGACTAGCTGGAGGTGTCTGGCCGGGCAAATTTAACTCTCATTTCCCACCAGGAAGAGGAAATAACCAAAGGCTCAGCCTGCCGTGCCTGTACCAGATTAGGGCCTGAAGCCATCCTGCGGTGTTGCGGCCAGGGCACAAGAAAGCGAGTTGAAGAAAGGAGCTCAGGGGCACTGTAATTCACAAACCTGCAGAGTTATAAATGACAGCTATCGTCCAAAAATATACTGAAGTAAGGCTGCCAAGAGGACTTGAAAGCGGGGCAGAATTGCAGGAAACCGATTTCAGGAGGTAGACTGGAATTGCATTGAAAGCATAGGAAAAGAGGCAGAACGTCCACATGATGCACTTGGCCAAAAAGGGCGTATGCGTTTTTTCCTGAATATATTCAGGAAAAAACGCATACGCCCTTTTTGGCCAACCAAGCAAGCTTGCAAAGGAAATCTGCACTACAATGAAGTCTCACTTCCCCCCGGTCAAAAGGGCCATGTGAAAAAAGTATAAAATCCAGAAAGGAAGGACAGGCCATGGAGACCTGGGAGCCTTGTTATGCTGATGGGCGGGATGTAAATTGCCAACAGACACTCGGGAGAAGTGTATGGTGTTTCCTGAAACATCTAAAAAACAAAGCAAACAGCCCATGGCACTTCCACTTATGGTACTATAGATTAGGGAAATTAAAATCAAAAAGACACAGCCACCCCAATGTTTGGGACGCCTCTGTTTACAAGAAGCTCGTTTACAGTACAAGTTCAACATCGCAGAAAGTGAAAAATGGATAAAGAAGTTGTCGTATTTACTTACAAAGCAATATCACTCAGCAATGAAATCTATGTCATCAGGCCCATAGCAGCACAATGAGTGGATTCAGGTATGATGATTCTAACTGAAATAAGTCACACAGAAAAAGAAACATCATAAGATATCAGTAACACATGGAATGTAAACTTTGCTACACAGGAACTAACTTACAGAACAGACTAGGGTCTCAAATTTAGAAAACCAACTTATGCTTGCTGAAGGGGAAAGGTGAGTTGGGGTGCTGCATAAAACCAGAGATTGAAATGAGCACAGATAAAGTTCCTTAAGCCAAATATGGAATAGACAAGAGCTACTCCTTGCTCAACGAAATGGACTGAACACCCCATATAAAACGCCTAAGAATGTACCTGACTAGTAAGTATCTTAAAACCTATGGATTACTATGTCTCCAAAATAGAATCAAGCATGTGTACAGGGGCATAAACGCAGCAGTGATAGGATTGGAGAGGTTCGGTGAGCAAATGAAGACCCTTTGAAGTCATATTGCATGGTACCCATTCCACGGGTTTCAACTACCCAGGTTTAAGGTATTCTTCCTTCAGCTAAAACATGCATGTGGAACCTAGAGTATGATCAACCATGTGATCGGGAGACGTGTTCAAATATGTCTCAGTTTTCATACCCTGGTACTCGGGTGCAACATTCCAGACGCTTTACTAACACTCTCCCCACTTGGAGAGTCAGTCCCTTTAACCTCCTGTTTGGCCCAGTTTGCAATTTCTGCGGAAGATGAACAGGAATAGCGAGAACCAATGAGAGACTAGCTGGAGGTGTCTGGACGGACAAATTTAACTCTCATTTCCCACCAGGAAGAGGAATTAACCAAAGGCTCAGCGTGCCGTGCCGGAACCAGATTAGGGCCTGAAGGCATCCTGCGGTGTTGCGGCCAGCTCACAAGAAAGCGAGTTGAAGAAAGGAGCTCAGGGGCACTGTAATTCACAAACCTGCAGAGTTATAAATGACAGCTATCGTCCAAAAATATACTGAAGTAAGGCTGCCAAGAGGACTTGAAAGCGGGGCAGAATTGCAGGAAACCGATTTCAGGAGGTAGACTGGAATTGCATTGAAAGCATAGGAAAAGAGGCAGAACGTCCACATGATGCACTTGGCCAAAAAGGGCGTATGCGTTTTTTCCTGAATATATTCAGGAAAAAACGCATACGCCCTTTTTGGCCAACCAAGCAAGCTTGCAAAGGAAATCTGCACTACAATGAAGTCTCACTTCCCCCAGGTCAAAAGGGCCATCTGAAAAAAGTATAAAATCCAGAAAGGAAGGACAGGCCATGGAGAACTGGGAGCCTTGTTATGCTGATGGGCGGGATGTAAATTGCTAACAAACACTGGGGAGAAGTGTATGGTGTTTCCTGAAACATCTAAAAAACAAAGCAAACAGCCCATGGCACTTCCACTTATGGTACTATAGATTAGGGAAATTAAAATAAAAAGACACAGCCACCCCAATGTTTGGGACGCCTCTGTTTACAAGAAGCTCGTATACAGTACAAGTTCAACATCGCAGAAAGTGAAAAATGGATAAAGAAGTTGTCGTATTTACTTACAAAGCAATATCACTCAGCAATGAAATCTATGTCATCAGGCCCATAGCAGCACAATGAGTGGATTCAGGTATGATGATTCTAACTGAAATAAGTCACACAGAAAAAGAAACATCATAAGATATCAGTAACACATGGAATGTAAACTTGGCTACACAGGAACTAACTTACAGAACAGACTAGGGTCTCAAATTTAGAAAACCAACTTATGCTTGCTGAAGGGGAAAGGTGAGTTGGGGTGCTGCATAAAACCAGAGATTGAAATGAGCACAGATAAAGTTCCTTAAGCCAAATATGGAATAGACAAGAGCTACTCCTTGCTCAACGAAATAGACTCAACACCCCATATAAAACGCCTAAGAATGTACCTGACTAGTAAGTATCTTAAAACCTATGGATTACTATGTCTCCAAAAGAGAATCAAGCATGTGTACAGGGGCATAAACGCAGCAGTGATAGGATTGGAGAGGTTCGGTGAGCAAATGAAGACCCTCTGAAGTCATATTGCATGGTACCCATTCCACGGGTTTCAACTACCCAGGTTTAAGGTATTCTTCCTTCAGCTAAAACATGCATGTGGAACCTAGAGTATGATCAACCATGTGATCGGGAGACGTGTTCAAATATGTCTCAGTTTTCATACCCTGGTACTCGGGTGCAACATTCCAGACGCTTTACTAACACTCTCCCCACTTGGAGAGTCAGTCCCTTTAACCTCCTGTTTGGCCCAGTTTGCAATTTCAGCGGAAGATGAACAGGAATAGCGAGAACCAATGAGAGACTAGCTGGAGGTGTCTGGACGGACAAATTTAACTCTCATTTCCCACCAGGAAGAGGAATTAACCAAAGGCTCAGCCTGCCGTGCCGGAACCAGATTAGGGCCTGAAGCCATCCTGCGGTGTTGCGGCCAGCTCACAAGAAAGCGAGTTGAAGAAAGGAGCTCAGGGGCACTGTCATTCACAAACCTGCAGAGTTATAAATGACAGCTATCGTCCAAAAATATACTGAAGTAAGGCTGCCAAGAGGACTTGAAAGCGGGGCAGAATTGCAGGAAACCGATTTCAGGAGGTAGACTGGAATTGCATTGAAAGCATAGGAAAAGAGGCAGAACGTCCACAATGATGCACTTGGCCAAAAAGGGCGTATGCGTTTTTTCCTGAATATATTGAGGAAAAAACACATACGCACTTTTTGGCCAACTAAGCAAGCTTGCAAAGGAAATCTGCACTACAATGAAGTCTCACTTCACCCCGGTCAAAAGGGCCATCTGAAAAAAGTGTAAAATCCAGAAAGGCAGGACAGGCCATGGAGAACTGGGAGCCTTGTTATGCTGATGGGCGGGATGTAAACTGCCTACAGACACTCGGGAGAAGTGTATGGTGTTTCCTGAAACATCTAAAAAACAAAGCAAAAGAGCCTAGGGCACTTCCACTTATGGTCCTATAGCTTAGGGAAATTAAAATCAAAAAGACACAGCCACCCGAAAGTTTGGGATGCCTCTGTTTACAAGAACCTCGTTTACCGTACAAGTTCAATATCACAGAAAGTGAAAAATGGATAAAGAATTTGTGGTACTTACGTACAATGCAGTATCACTCAGCAATGAAATCTATGTCATCAGGCCCGTAGCAGCATAATGAGTGGATTCAGGTACGATGATTCTAACTAAAATAAGTCACACAGAAAAAGAAACATCATAAGATATCACTAATACACGGAATGTAAACTTGGCTACACAGGAACTGAATTTCAAAACAGAACAGGGTCTCAAATTTAGAAAACCAACTTATGCTTGCTTAAGGGGAAAGGTGAGTTGGGGTGCTGCATAAAACCAGAGATTAAAATGAGCACAGATAAAGTTCCTTAAGCCAAATATGGAATAGACAAGAGCTACACCTCGCTCAACGAAATGGACTCAACACCCCATATTAAACGCCTAAGAATGTACCTGACTAGTAAGTATCTTAAAACCTATGGATTGCTATGTCTCCGAAAGAGAATAAAGCGTGTGTACAGGGGCATAAACGCAGCAGTGATAGGCTTAGAGAGGTTCGGTTAGCAAATGAAGACCCTTTGAAGTCATATTGCATGGTACCCATTCCACGGGTCTCAACTCTCCAGGTTTAAGGTATTCTTCCTTCAGCTAAAACATGCATGTGGAACCCGGAGTATGATCAACCGTGTGAACGGGAGAAGTGTTCAAATATGTCTCAGTTTTCCTCCACTGGTACTCGGGTGCAACATTCCAGACGCTTTACTAACACTCTCCCCACTTGGAGAGTCAGTCCCTTTAACCTCCTGTTTGGCCCAGTTTGCAATTTCTGCGGAAGATGAACAGGAATAGCGAGAACCAATGAGAGACTAGCTGGAGGTGTCTGGACGGGCAAATTTAACTCTCATTTCCCACCAGGAAGAGGAATTAACCAAAGGCTCAGCCTGCCGTGCCGGAACCAGATTAGGGCTTGAAGCCATCCTGCGGTGTTGCGGCCAGCTCACAAGAAAGCGAGTTGAAGAAAGGAGCTCAGGGGCACTGTCATTCACAAACCTGCAGAGTTATAAATGACAGCTATCGTCCAAAAATATACTGAAGTAAGGCTGCCAAGAGGACTTGAAAGCGGGGCAGAATTGCAGGAAACCGATTTCAGGAGGTAGACTGGAATTGCATTGAAAGCATAGGAAAAGAGGCAGAACGTCCACAATGATGCACTTGGCCAAAAAGGGCGTATGCGTTTTTTCCTGAATATATTGAGGAAAAAACACATACGCACTTTTTGGCTAACTAAGCAAGCTTGCAAAGGAAATCTGCACTACAATGAAGTCTCACTTCCCCCCGGTCAAAAGGGCCATCTGAAAAAAGTGTAAAATCCAGAAAGGCAGGACAGGCCATGGAGAACTGGGAGCCTTGTTATGCTGATGGGCGGGATGTAAATTGCCAACAGACACTCGGGAGAAGTGTATGGTGTTTCCTGAAACATCTAAAAAACAAAGCAACAGAGCCTAGGGCACTTCCACTTATGGTCCTATAGCTTAGGGAAATTAAAATCAAAAACACACAGCCACCCCAAAGTTTGGGACGGCTCTGTTTACAAGAACCTCGTTTACCGTACAAGTTCAACATCGCAGAAAGTGAAAAATGGATAAAGAAGTTGTGGTATTTACTTACAAAGCAATATCACTCAGCAATGAAATCTATGTCATCAGGCCCGTAGCAGCACAATGAGTGGATTCAGGTATGATGATTCTAACTGAAATAAGTCACACAGAAAAAGAAACATCATAAGATATCAGTAACACATGGAATGTAAACTTGGCTACACAGGAACTAACTTACAGAACAGACTAGGGTCTCAAATTTAGAAAACCAACTTATGCTTGCTGAAGGGGAAAGGTGAGTTGGGGTGCTGCATAAAACCAGAGATTGAAATGAGCACAGATAAAGTTCCTTAAGCCAAATATGGAATAGACAAGAGCTACTCCTTGCTCAACGAAATGGACTCAACACCCCATATAAAACGCCTATGAATGTACCTGACTAGTAAGTATCTTAAAACCTATGGATTACTATGTCTCCAAAAGAGAATCAAGCATGTGTACAGGGGCATAAACGCAGCAGTGATAGGATTGGAGAGGTTCAGTGAGCAAATGAAGACCCTTTGAAGTCATATTGCATGGTACCCATTCCACGGGTTTCAACTACCCAGGTTTAAGGTATTCTTCCTTCAGCTAAAACATGCATGTGGAACCTAGAGTATGATCAACCATGTGATCGGGAGACGTGTTCAAATATGTCTCAGTTTTCATACCCTGGTACACGGGTGCAACATTCCAGACGCTTTACTAACACTCTCCCCACTTGGAGAGTCAGTCCCTTTAACCTCCTGTTTGGCCCAGTTTGCAATTTCTGTGGAAGATGAACAGGAATAGCGAGAACCAATGAGAGACTAGCTGGAGGTGTCTGGACGGACAAATTTAACTCTCATTTCCCACCAGGAAGAGGAATTAACCAAAGGCTCAGCGTGCCGTGCCGGAAGCAGATTAGGGCCTGAAGCCATCCTGCGGTGTTGCGGCCAGCTCACAAGAAAGCGAGTTGAAGAAAGGAGCTCAGGGGCACTGTAATTCACAAACCTGCAGAGTTATAAATGACAGCTATCGTCCAAAAATATACTGAAGTAAGGCTGCCAAGAGGACTTGAAAGCGGGGCAGAATTGCAGGAAACCGATTTCAGGAGGTAGACTGGAATTGCATTGAAAGCATAGGAAAAGAGGCAGAACGTCCACATGATGCACTTGGCCAAAAAGGGCGTATGCGTTTTTTCCTGAATATATTCAGGAAAAAACGCATACGCCCTTTTTGGCCAACCAAGCAAGCTTGCAAAGGAAATCTGCACTACAATGAAGTCTCACTTCCCCCCGGTCAAAAGGGCCATGTGAAAAAAGTATAATATCCAGAAAGGAAGGACAGGGCATGGAGAACTGGGAGCCTTGTTATGCTGATGGGCGGGACGTAAATTGCCAACAGACACTCGGGAGAAGTGTATGGTGTTTCCTGAAACATCTAAAAAACAAAGCAAAGAGCCCATGGCACTTCCACTTATGGTACTATAGATTAGGGAAATTAAAATCAAAAAGACACAGCCACCCCAATGTTTGGGACGCCTCTGTTTACAAGAAGCTCGTTTACAGTACAAGTTCAACATCGCAGAAAGTGAAAAATGGATAAAGAAGTTGTCATATTTACTTACAAAGCAATATCACTCAGCAATGAAATCTATGTCATCAGGCCCATAGCAGCACAATGAGTGGATTCAGGTATGATGATTCTAACTGAAATAAGTCACACAGAAAAAGAAACATCATAAGATATCAGTAACACATGGAATGTAAACTTGGCTACACAGGAACTAACTTACAGAACAGACTAGGGTCTCAAATTTAGAAAACCAACTTATGCTTGCTGAAGGGGAAAGGTGAGTTGGGGTGCTGCATAAAACCAGAGATCGAAATGAGCACAGATAAAGTTCCTTAAGCCAAATATGGAATAGACAAGAGCTACTCCTTGCTCAACGAAATAGACTCAACACCCCATATAAAACGCCTAAGAATGTACCTGACTAGTAAGTATCTTAAAACCTATGGATTACTATGTCTCCAAAAGAGAATCAAGCATGTGTACAGGGGCATAAACGCAGCAGTGATAGGATTGGAGAGGTTCGGTGAGCAAATGAAGACCCTTTGAAGTCATATTGCATGGTACCCATTCCACGGGTTTCAACTACCCAGGTTTAAGGTATTCTTCCTTCAGCTAAAACATGCATGTGGAACCTAGAGTATGATCAACCATGTGATCGGGAGACGTGTTCAAATATGTCTCAGTTTTCATACCCTGGTACTGGGGTGCAACATTCCAGACGCTTTACTAACACTCTCCCCACTTGGAGAGTCAGTCCCTTTAACCTCCTGTTTGGCCCAGTTTGCAATTTCTGCGGAAGATGAACAGGAATAGCGAGAACCAATGAGAGACTAGCTGGAGGTGTCTGGACGGACAAATTTAACTCTCATTTCCCACCAGGAAGAGGAATTAACCAAAGGCTCTGCGTGCCGTGCCGGAACCAGATTAGGGCCTGAAGCCATCCTGCGGTGTTGCGGCCAGCTCACAAGAAAGCGAGTTGAAGAAAGGAGCTCAGGGGCACTGTAATTCACAAACCTGCAGAGTTATAAATGACAGCTATCGTCCAAAGATATACTGAAGTAAGGCTGCCAAGAGGACTTGAAAGCGGGGCAGAATTGCAGGAAACCGATTTCAGGAGGTAGACTGGAATTGCATTGAAAGCATAGGAAAAGAGGCAGAACGTCCACAATGATGCACTTGGCCAAAAAGGGCGTATGCGTTTTTTCCTGAATATATTGAGGAAAAAACACATACGCACTTTTTGGCCAACTAAGCAAGCTTGCAAAGGAAATCTGCACTACAATGAAGTCTCACTTCACCCCGGTCAAAAGGGCCATCTGAAAAAAGTGTAAAATCCAGAAAGGCAGGACAGGCCATGGAGAACTGGGAGCCTTGTTATGCTGATGGGCGGGATGTAAATTGCCAACAGCCACTCGGGAGAAGTGTATGGTGTTTCCTGAAACATCTAAAAAACAAAGCAAAAGAGCCTAGGGCACTTCCACTTATGGTCCTATAGCTTAGGGAAATTAAAATCAAAAAGACACAGCCACCCCAAAGTTTGGGATGCCTCTGTTTACAAGAAACTCGTTTACCGTACAAGTTCAATATCACAGAAAGTGAAAAATGGATAAAGAATTTGTGGTACTTCCGTACAATGCAGTATCACTCAGCAATGAAATCTATGTCATCAGGCCCGTAGCAGCATAATGAGTGGATTCAGGTACGATGATTCTAACTGAAATAAGTCACACAGAAAAAGAAACATCATAAGATATCACTAATACACGGAATGTAAACTTGGCTACACAGGAACTGAATTTCAAAACAGAACAGGGTCTCAAATTTAGAAAACCAACTTATGCTTGCTTAAGGGGAAAGGTGAGTTGGGGTGCTGCATAAAACCAGAGATTAAAATGAGCACAGATAAAGTTCCTTAAGCCAAATATGGAATAGACAAGAGCTACACCTTGCTCAACGAAATGGACTCAACACCCCATATTAAACGCCTAAGAATGTACCTGACTAGTAACTATGTTAAAACCTATGGATTGCTATGTCTCCGAAAGAGAATAAAGCGTGTGTACAGAGGCATAAACGCAGCAGTGATAGGATTAGAGAGGTTCGGTTAGCAAATGAAGACCCTTTGAAGTCATATTGCATGGTACCCATTCCACAATTTTCAACTACACAGGTTTAAGGTATTCTTCCTTCAGCTAAAACATGCATGTGGAACCTAGAGTATGATCAACCATGTGATCAGGAGACGTGTTCAAATATGTCTCAGTTTTCGTACCCTGGTACTCGGGTGCAACATTCCAGACGCTTTACTAACACTCTCCCGACTTGGAGAGTCAGTCCCTTTAACCTCCTGTTTGGCCCAGTTTGCAATTTCTGCGGAAGATGAACAGGAATAGCGAGAACCAATGAGAGACTAGCTGGAGGTGTCTGGACGGGCAAATTTAACTCTCATTTCCCACCAGGAAGAGGAATTAACCAAAGGCTCAGCGTGCCGTGCCGGAACCAGATTAGGGCCTGAAGCCATCCTGCGGTGTTGCGGCCAGCTCACAAGAAAGCGAGTTGAAGAAAGGAGCTCAGGGGCACTGTAATTCCTAAACCTGCAGAGTTATAAATGACAGCTATCGTCCAAAAATATACTGAAGTAAGGCTGCCAAGAGGACTTGAAAGCAGGTCAGAATTGCAGGAAACCGATTTCAGGAGGTAGACTGGAATTGCATTGAAAGCATAGGAAAAGAGGCAGAACGTCCACAATGATGCACTTGGCCAAAAAGGGCGTATGCGTTTTTTCCTGAATATATTCAGGAAAAAACGCATACGCCCTTTTTGGCCAACCAAGCAAGCTTGCAAAGGAAATCTGCACTACAATGAAGTCTCACTTCCCCCCGGTCAAAAGGGCCATCTGAAAAAAGTGTAAAATCCAGAAAGGCAGAACAGGCCATGGAGAACTGGGAGCCTTGTTATGCTGATGGGCGGGATGTAAATTGCCAACAGACACTCTGGAGAAGTGTATGGTGTTTCCTGAAACATCTAACAAACAAAGCAACAGAGCCTAGGGCACTTCGACTTATGGTCCTATAGCTTAGGGAAATTAAAATCAAAAAGACACAGCCACCCCAAAGTTTGGGACGCCTCTGTTTACAAGAACCTCGTTTACCGTACAAGTTCAACATCACAGAAAGTAAAAAATGGATAAAGAACTTGTGGTACTTACGTACAATGCAGTATCACTCAGCAATGAAATCTATGTGATCAGGCCCGTAGCAGCATAATGAGTGGATTCAGGTACGATGATTCTAACTGAAATAAGTCACACAGAAAAAGAAACATCATAAGATATCACTAATACACGGAATGTAAACTTGGCTACACAGGAACTGAATTCCAAAACAGAACAGGGTCTCAAATTTAGAAAACCAACTTATGCTTGCTTAAAAGGAAAGGTGAGTTGGTGTGCTGCATAAAACCACAGATTGAAATGAGCACAGATAAAGTTCCTTAAGCCAAATATGGAATAGACAAGAGCTACTCCTTGCTCAACGAAATGGACTCAACACCCCATATTAAACACCTAAGAATGTACCTGACTAGTAAGTATCTTAAAACCTATGTATTGCTATGTCTCCAAAAGAGAATCAAGCATGTGTACAGGGGCATAAACGCAGCAGTGATAGGATTGGAGAGGTTCGGTGAGCAAATGAAGACCCTTTGAAGACATATTGCATGGTACCCATTCCACGGGTCTCAACTCTCCAGGTTTAAGGTATTCTTCCTTCAGCTAAAACATGCATGTGGAACACGGAGTATGATCAACCGTGTGAACGGGAGATGTGTTCAAATATGTCTCAGTTTTCCTCCACTGGTACTCGGGTGCAACATTCCAGACGCTTTACTAACACTCTCCCCACTTGGAGAGTCAGTCCCTTTAACCTCCTGTTTGGCCCAGTTTGCAATTTCTGCGGAAGATGAACAGGAATAGCGAGAACCAATGAGAGACTAGCTGGAGGTGTCTGGACGGGCAAATTTAACTCTCATTTCCCACCAGGAAGAGGAATTAACCAAAGGCTCAGCGTGCCGTGCCGGAACCAGATTAGGGCCTGAAGCCATCCTGCGGTGTTGCGGCCAGCTCACAAGAAAGCGAGTTGAAGAAAGGAGCTCAGGGGCACTGTAATTCCTAAACCTGCAGAGTTATAAATGACAGCTATCGTCCAAAAATATACTGAAGTAAGGCTGCCAAGAGGACTTGAAAGCAGGTCAGAATTGCAGGAAACCGATTTCAGGAGGTAGACTGGAATTGCATTGAAAGCATAGGAAAAGAGGCAGAACGTCCACAATGATGCACTTGGCCAGAAAGGGCGTATGCGTTTTTTCCTGAATATATTCAGGAAAAAACGCATACGCCCTTTTTGGCCAACCAAGCAAGCTTGCAAAGGAAATCTGCACTACAATGAAGTCTCACTTCCCCCCGGTCAAAAGGGCCATCTGAAAAAAGTGTAAAATCCAGAAAGGCAGGACAGGCCATGGAGAACTGGGAGCCTTGTTATGCTGATGGGCGGGATGTAAATTGCCAACAGACACTCGGGAGAAGTGTATGGTGTTTCCTGAAACATCTAACAAACAAAGCAACAGAGCCTAGGGCACTTCCACTTATGGTCCTATAGCTTAGGGAAATTAAAATCAAAAAGACACAGCCACCCCAAAGTTTGGGATGCCTCTGTTTACAAGAACCTCGTTTACCGTACAAGTTCAATATCACAGAAAGTGAAAAATGGATAAAGAATTTGTGGTACTTACGTACAATGCAGTATCACTCAGCAATGAAATCTATGTCATCAGGCCCGTAGCAGCATAATGAGTGGATTCAGGTACGATGATTCTAACTGAAATAAGTCACACAGAAAAAGAAACATCATAAGATATCACTAATACACGGAATGTAAACTTGGCTACACAGGAACTGAATTTCAAAACAGAACAGGGTCTCAAATTTAGAAAACCAACTTATGCTTGCTTAAGGGGAAAGGTGAGTTGGGGTGCTGCATAAAACCAGAGATTAAAATGAGCACAGATAAAGTTCCTTAAGCCAAATATGGAATAGACAAGAGCTACACCTTGCTCAACGAAATGGACTCAACACCCCATATTAAACGCCTAAGAATGTACCTGACTAGTAAGTATGTTAAAACCTATGGATTGCTATGTCTCCGAAAGAGAATAAAGCGTGTGTACAGAGGCATAAACGCAGCAGTGATAGGATTAGAGAGGTTCGGTTAGCAAATGAAGACCCTTTGAAGTCATATTGCATGGTACCCATTCCACAATTTTCAACTACACAGGTTTAAGGTATTCTTCCTTCAGCTAAAACATGCATGTGGAACCTAGAGTATGATCAACCATGTGATCGGGAGACGTGTTCAAATATGTCTCAGTTTTCGTACCCTGGTACTCGGGTGCAACATTCCAGACGCTTTACTAACACTCTCCCGACTTGGAGAGTCAGTCCCTTTAACCTCCTGTTTGGCCCAGTTTGCAATTTCTGCGGAAGATGAACAGGAATAGCGAGAACCAATGAGAGACTAGCTGGAGGTGTCTGGACGGGCAAATTTAACTCTCATTTCCCACCAGGAAGAGGAATTAACCAAAGGCTCAGCGTGCCGTGCCGGAACCAGATTAGGGCCTGAAGCCATCCTGCGGTGTTGCGGCCAGCTCACAAGAAAGCGAGTTGAAGAAAGGAGCTCAGGGGCACTGTAATTCCTAAACCTGCAGAGTTATAAATGACAGCTATCGTCCAAAAATATACTGAAGTAAGGCTGCCAAGAGGACTTGAAAGCAGGTCAGAATTGCAGGAAACCGATTTCAGGAGGTAGACTGGAATTGCATTGAAAGCACAGGAAAAGAGGCAGAACGTCCACAATGATGCACTTGGCCAAAAAGGGCGTATGCGTTTTTTCCTGAATATATTCAGGAAAAAACGCATACGCCCTTTTTGGCCAACCAAGCAAGCTTGCAAAGGAAATCTGCACTACAATGAAGTCTCACTTCCCCCCGGTCAAAAGGGCCATCTGAAAAAAGTGTAAAATCCAGAAAGGCAGGACAGGCCATGGAGAACTGGGAGCCTTGTTATGCTGATGGGCGGGATGTAAATTGCCAACAGACACTCGGGAGAAGTGTATGGTGTTTCCTGAAACATCTAACAAACAAAGCAACAGAGCCTAGGGCACTTCGACTTATGGTCCTATAGCTTAGGGAAATTAAAATCAAAAAGACACAGCCACCCCAAAGTTTGGGACGCCTCTGTTTACAAGAACCTCGTTTACCGTACAAGTTCAACATCACAGAAAGTAAAAAATGGATAAAGAACTTGTGGTACTTACGTACAATGCAGTATCACTCAGCAATGAAATCTATGTGATCAGGCCCGTAGCAGCATAATGAGTGGATTCAGGTACGATGATTCTAACTGAAATAAGTCACACAGAAAAAGAAACATCATAAGATATCACTAATACACGGAATGTAAACTTGGCTACACAGGAACTGAATTCCAAAACAGAACAGGGTCTCAAATTTAGAAAACCAACTTATGCTTGCTTAAAAGGAAAGGTGAGTTGGTGTGCTGCATAAAACCACAGATTGAAATGAGCACAGATAAAGTTCCTTAAGCCAAATATGGAATAGACAAGAGCTACTCCTTGCTCAACGAAATGGACTCAACACCCCATATTAAACACCTAAGAATGTACCTGACTAGTAAGTATCTTAAAACCTATGTATTGCTATGTCTCCAAAAGAGAATCAAGCATGTGTACAGGGGCATAAACGCAGCAGTGATAGGATTGGAGAGGTTCGGTGAGCAAATGAAGACCCTTTGAAGACATATTGCATGGTACCCATTCCACGGGTCTCAACTCTCCAGGTTTAAGGTATTCTTCCTTCAGCTAAAACATGCATGTGGAACACGGAGTATGATCAACCGTGTGAACGGGAGACGTGTTCAAATATGTCTCAGTTTTCCTCCACTGGTACTCGGGTGCAACATTCCAGACGCTTTACTAACACTCTCCCCACTTGGAGAGTCAGTCCCTTTAACCTCCTGTTTGGCCCAGTTTGCAATTTCTGCGGAAGATGAACAGGAATAGCGAGAACCAATGAGAGACTAGCTGGAGGTGTCTGGACGGGCAAATTTAACTCTCATTTCCCACCAGGAAGAGGAATTAACCAAAGGCTCAGCGTGCCGTGCCGGAACGAGATTAGGGCCTGAAGCCATCCTGCGGTGTTGCGGCCAGCTCACAAGAAAGCGAGTTGAAGAAAGGAGCTCAGGGGCACTGTAATTCCTAAACCTGCAGAGTTATAAATGACAGCTATCGTCCAAAAATATACTGAAGTAAGGCTGCCAAGAGGACTTGAAAGCAGGTCAGAATTGCAGGAAACCGATTTCAGGAGGTAGACTGGAATTGCATTGAAAGCATAGGAAAAGAGGCAGAACGTCCACAATGATGCACTTGGCCAAAAAGGGCGTATGCGTTTTTTCCTGAATATATTCAGGAAAAAACGCATACGCCCTTTTTGGCCAACCAAGCAAACTTGCAAAGGAAATCTGCACTACAATGAAGTCTCACTTCCCCCCGGTCAAAAGGGCCATCTGAAAAAAGTGTAAAATCCAGAAAGGCAGGACAGGCCATGGAGAACTGGGAGCCTTGTTATGCTGATGGGCGGGATGTAAATTGCCAACAGACACTCGGGAGAAGTGTATGGTGTTTCCTGAAACATCTAACAAACAAAGCAACAGAGCCTAGGGCACTTCGACTTATGGTCCTATAGCTTAGGGAAATTAAAATCAAAAAGACACAGCCACCCCAAAGTTTGGGACGCCTCTGTTTACAAGAACCTCGTTTACCGTACAAGTTCAACATCACAGAAAGTAAAAAATGGATAAAGAACTTGTGGTACTTACGTACAATGCAGTATCACTCAGCAATGAAATCTATGTGATCAGGCCCGTAGCAGCATAATGAGTGGATTCAGGTACGATGATTCTAACTGAAATAAGTCACACAGAAAAAGAAACATCATAAGATATCACTAATACACGGAATGTAAACTTGGCTACAAGGGACTGAATTCCAAAACAGAACAGGGTCTCAAATTTAGAAAACCAACTTATGCTTGCTTAAAAGGAAAGGTGAGTTGGTGTGCTGCATAAAACCACAGATTGAAATGAGCACAGATAAAGTTCCTTAAGCCAAATATGGAATAGACAAGAGCTACTCCTTGCTCAACGAAATGGACTCAACACCCCATATTAAACACCTAAGAATGTACCTGACTAGTAAGTATCTTAAAACCTATGTATTGCTATGTCTCCAAAAGAGAATCAAGCATGTGTACAGGGGCATAAACGAAGCAGTGATAGGATTGGAGAGGTTCGGTGAGCAAATGAAAACCCTTTGGAGACATATTGCATGGTACCCATTCCACGGGTCTCAACTCTCCAGGTTTAAGGTATTCTTCCTTCAGCTAAAACATGCATGTGGAACACGGAGTATGATCAACCGTGTGAACGGGAGACGTGTTCAAATATGTCTCAGTTTTCCTCCACTGGTACTCGGGTGCAACATTCCAGACGCTTTACTAACACTCTCCCCACTTGGAGAGTCAGTCCCTTTAACCTCCTGTTTGGCCCAGTTTGCAATTTCTGCGGAAGATGAACAGGAATAGCGAGAACCAATGAGAGACTAGCTGGAGGTGTCTGGACGGGCAAATTTAACTCTCATTTCCCACCAGGAAGAGGAATTAACCAAAGGCTCAGCCTGCCGTGCCGGAACCAGATTAGGGCTTGAAGCCATCCTGCGGTGTTGCGGCCAGCTCACAAGAAAGCGAGTTGAAGAAAGGAGCTCAGGGGCACTGTAATTCCTAAACCTGCAGAGTTATAAATGACAGCTATCGTCCAAAAATATACTGAAGTAAGGCTGCCAAGAGGACTTGAAAGCGGGGCAGAATTGCAGGAAACCGATTTCAGGAGGTAGACTGGAAGTACATTGAAAGCATAGGAAAAGAGGCAGAACGTCCACAATGATGCACTTGGCCAAAAAGGGCGTATGCGTTTTTTCCTGAATATATTCAGGAAAAAACGCATACGCCCTTTTTGGCCAACCAAGCAAGCTTGCAAAGGAAATCTGCACTACAATGAAGTCTCACTTCCCCCCGGTCAAAAGGGCCATCTGAAAAAAGTGTAAAATCCAGAAAGGCAGGACAGGCCATGGAGAACTGGGAGCCTTGTTATGCTGATGGGCGGGATGTAAATTGCCAACAGACACTCGGGAGAAGTGTATGGTGTTTCCTGAAACATCTAAAAAACAAAGCAACAGAGCCTAGGGCACTTCCACTTATGGTCCTATAGCTTAGGGAAATTAAAATAAAAAAGAGACAGCCACCCCAAAGTTTGGGACGCCTCTGTTTACAAGAACCTCGTTTACCGTACAAGATCAACATCGCAGAAAGTGAAAAATGGATAAAGAACTTGTGGGACTTACGTACAATGCACTATCACTCAACAATGAAATCTATGTCATCAGGCCCGTAGCAGCATAATGAGTGGATTCAGGTACGATGATTCTAACTGAAATAAGTCACACAGAAAAAGAAAAATCATAAGATATCACTAATACACGGAATGTAAACTTGGCTACACAGGAACTGAATTCCAAAACAGAACAGGGTCTCAAATTTAGAAAACCAACTTATGCTTGCTTAAGGGGAACGGTGAGTTGGGGTGCTGCATAAAACCAGAGATTGAAATGAGCACAGATAAAGTTCCTTAAGCCAAATATGGAATAGACAAGAGCTACTCCTTGCTCAACGAAATGGACTCAACACCCCATATTAAACGCCTAAGAATGTACCTGACTAGTAAGTATCTTAAAACCTATGGATTGCTATGTCTCCGAAAGAGAATCAAGCATGTGTACAGGGGCATAAATGCAGCAGTGATAGGATTGGAGAGGTTCGGTGAGCAAATGAAGACCCTTTGAAGTCATATTGCATGGTACCCATTCCACGGGTGTGAACTACCCAGGTTTAAGGTATTCTTACTTCAGCTAAAACATGCATGTGGAACACGGAGTATGATCAACCGTGTGAACGGGAGACGTGTTCAAATATGTCTCAGTTTTCCTCCACTGGTACTCGGGTGCAACATTCCAGACGCTTTACTAACACTCTCCCCACTTGGAGAGTCAGTCCCTTTAACCTCCTGTTTGGCCCAGTTTGCAATTTCTGCGGAAGATGAACAGGAATAGCGAGAACCAATGAGAGACTAGCTGGAGGTGTCTGGACGGGCAAATTTAACTCTCATTTCCCACCAGGAAGAGGAATTAACCAAAGGCTCAGCGTGCCGTGCCGGAACGAGATTAGGGCCTGAAGCCATCCTGCGGTGTTGCGGCCAGCTCACAAGAAAGCGAGTTGAAGAAAGGAGCTCAGGGGCACTGTAATTCCTAAACCTGCAGAGTTATAAATGACAGCTATCGTCCAAAAATATACTGAAGTAAGGCTGCCAAGAGGACTTGAAAGCAGGTCAGAATTGCAGGAAACCGATTTCAGGAGGTAGACTGGAATTGCATTGAAAGCATAGGAAAAGAGGCAGAACGTCCACAATGATGCACTTGGCCAAAAAGGGCGTATGCGTTTTTTCCTGAATATATTCAGGAAAAAACGCATACGCCCTTTTTGGCCAACCAAGCAAACTTGCAAAGGAAATCTGCACTACAATGAAGTCTCACTTCCCCCCGGTCAAAAGGGCCATCTGAAAAAAGTGTAAAATCCAGAAAGGCAGGACAGGCCATGGAGAACTGGGAGCCTTGTTATGCTGATGGGCGGGATGTAAATTGCCAACAGACACTCGGGAGAAGTGTATGGTGTTTCCTGAAACATCTAACAAACAAAGCAACAGAGCCTAGGGCACTTCGACTTATGGTCCTATAGCTTAGGGAAATTAAAATCAAAAAGACACAGCCACCCCAAAGTTTGGGACGCCTCTGTTTACAAGAACCTCGTTTACCGTACAAGTTCAACATCACAGAAAGTAAAAAATGGATAAAGAACTTGTGGTACTTACGTACAATGCAGTATCACTCAGCAATGAAATCTATGTGATCAGGCCCGTAGCAGCATAATGAGTGGATTCAGGTACGATGATTCTAACTGAAATAAGTCACACAGAAAAAGAAACATCATAAGATATCACTAATACACGGAATGTAAACTTGGCTACAAGGGACTGAATTCCAAAACAGAACAGGGTCTCAAATTTAGAAAACCAACTTATGCTTGCTTAAAAGGAAAGGTGAGTTGGTGTGCTGCATAAAACCACAGATTGAAATGAGCACAGATAAAGTTCCTTAAGCCAAATATGGAATAGACAAGAGCTACTCCTTGCTCAACGAAATGGACTCAACACCCCATATTAAACACCTAAGAATGTACCTGACTAGTAAGTATCTTAAAACCTATGTATTGCTATGTCTCCAAAAGAGAATCAAGCATGTGTACAGGGGCATAAACGAAGCAGTGATAGGATTGGAGAGGTTCGGTGAGCAAATGAAGACCCTTTGGAGACATATTGCATGGTACCCATTCCACGGGTCTCAACTCTCCAGGTTTAAGGTATTCTTCCTTCAGCTAAAACATGCATGTGGAACACGGAGTATGATCAACCGTGTGAACGGGAGACGTGTTCAAATATGTCTCAGTTTTCCTCCACTGGTACTCGGGTGCAACATTCCAGACGCTTTACTAACACTCTCCCCACTTGGAGAGTCAGTCCCTTTAACCTCCTGTTTGGCCCAGTTTGCAATTTCTGCGGAAGATGAACAGGAATAGCGAGAACCAATGAGAGACTAGCTGGAGGTGTCTGGACGGGCAAATTTAACTCTCATTTCCCACCAGGAAGAGGAATTAACCAAAGGCTCAGCCTGCCGTGCCGGAACCAGATTAGGGCTTGAAGCCATCCTGCGGTGTTGCGGCCAGCTCACAAGAAAGCGAGTTGAAGAAAGGAGCTCAGGGGCACTGTAATTCCTAAACCTGCAGAGTTATAAATGACAGCTATCGTCCAAAAATATACTGAAGTAAGGCTGCCAAGAGGACTTGAAAGCGGGGCAGAATTGCAGGAAACCGATTTCAGGAGGTAGACTGGAAGTACATTGAAAGCATAGGAAAAGAGGCAGAACGTCCACAATGATGCACTTGGCCAAAAAGGGCGTATGCGTTTTTTCCTGAATATATTCAGGAAAAAACGCATACGCCCTTTTTGGCCAACCAAGCAAGCTTGCAAAGGAAATCTGCACTACAATGAAGTCTCACTTCCCCCCGGTCAAAAGGGCCATCTGAAAAAAGTGTAAAATCCAGAAAGGCAGGACAGGCCATGGAGAACTGGGAGCCTTGTTATGCTGATGGGCGGGATGTAAATTGCCAACAGACACTCGGGAGAAGTGTATGGTGTTTCCTGAAACATCTAAAAAACAAAGCAACAGAGCCTAGGGCACTTCCACTTATGGTCCTATAGCTTAGGGAAATTAAAATAAAAAAGAGACAGCCACCCCAAAGTTTGGGACGCCTCTGTTTACAAGAACCTCGTTTACCGTACAAGATCAACATCGCAGAAAGTGAAAAATGGATAAAGAACTTGTGGGACTTACGTACAATGCACTATCACTCAACAATGAAATCTATGTCATCAGGCCCGTAGCAGCATAATGAGTGGATTCAGGTACGATGATTCTAACTGAAATAAGTCACACAGAAAAAGAAAAATCATAAGATATCACTAATACACGGAATGTAAACTTGGCTACACAGGAACTGAATTCCAAAACAGAACAGGGTCTCAAATTTAGAAAACCAACTTATGCTTGCTTAAGGGGAACGGTGAGTTGGGGTGCTGCATAAAACCAGAGATTGAAATGAGCACAGATAAAGTTCCTTAAGCCAAATATGGAATAGACAAGAGCTACTCCTTGCTCAACGAAATGGACTCAACACCCCATATTAAACGCCTAAGAATGTACCTGACTAGTAAGTATCTTAAAACCTATGGATTGCTATGTCTCCGAAAGAGAATCAAGCATGTGTACAGGGGCATAAATGCAGCAGTGATAGGATTGGAGAGGTTCGGTGAGCAAATGAAGACCCTTTGAAGTCATATTGCATGGTACCCATTCCACGGGTGTGAACTACCCAGGTTTAAGGTATTCTTACTTCAGCTAAAACATGCATGTGGAACCTAGAGTATGATCAACCATGTGATCGGGAGACGTGTTCAAATATGTCTCAGTTTTCATACCCTGGTACTCGGGTGCAACATTCCAGACGCTTTACTAACACTCTCCCCACTTGGAGAGTCAGTCCCTTTAACCTCCTGTTTGGCCCAGTTTGCAATTTCTGCGGAAGATGAACAGGAATAGCGAGAACCAATGAGAGACTAGCTGGAGGTGTCTGGACGGACAAATTTAACTCTCATTTCCCACCAGGAAGAGGAATTAACCAAAGGCTCAGCGTGCCGTGCCGGAACCAGATTAGGGCCTGAAGCCATCCTGCGGTGTTGCGGCCAGCTCACAAGAAAGTGAGTTGAAGAAAGGAGCTCAGGGGCACTGTAATTCACAAACCTGCAGAGTTATAAATGACAGCTATCGTCCGAAAATATACTGAAGTAAGGCTGCCAAGAGGACTTGAAAGTGGGGCAGAATTGCAGGAAACCGATTTCAGGAGGTAGACTGGAATTGCATTGAAAGCATAGGAAAAGAGGCAGAACGTCCACATGATGCACTTGGCCAAAAAGGGCGTATGCGTTTTTTCCTGAATATATTCAGGAAAAAACGCATACGCCCTTTTTGGCCAACCAAGCAAGCTTGCAAAGGAAATCTGCACTACAATGAAGTCTCACTTCCCCCCGGTCAAAAGGGCCATCTGAAAAAAGTATAAAATCCAGAAAGGAAGGACAGGCCATGGAGAACTGGGAGCCTTGTTATGCTGATGGGCGGGATGTAAATTGCCAACAAACACTCGGGAGAAGTGTATGGTGTTTCCTGAAACATCTAAAAAACAAAGCAAACAGCCCATGGCACTTCCACTTATGGTACTATAGATTAGGGAAATTAAAATCAAAAAGACACAGCCACCCCAATGTTTGGGACGCCTCTGTTTACAAGGAGCTCGTTTACAGTACAAGTTCAACGTCGCAGAAAGTGAAAAATGGATAAAGAAGTTGTCGTATTTACTTACAAAGCAATATCACTCAGCAATGAAATCTATGTCATCAGGCCCATAGCAGCACAATGAGTGGATTCAGGTATGATGATTCTAACTGAAATAAGTCACACAGAAAAAGAAACATCATAAGATATCAGTAACACATGGAATGTAAACTTGGCTACACAGGAACTAACTTACAGAACAGACTAGGGTCTCAAATTTAGAAAACCAACTTATGCTTGCTGAAGGGGAAAGGTGAGTTGGGGTGCTGCATAAAACCAGAGATTGAAATGAGCACAGATAAAGTTCCTTAAGCCAAATAAGGAATAGACAAGAGCTACTCCTTGCTCAACGAAATAGACTCAACACCCCATATAAAACGCCTAAGAATGTACCTGACTAGTAAGTATCTTAAAACCTATGGATTACTATGTCTCCAAAAGAGAATCAAGCATGTGTACAGGGGCATAAACGCAGCAGTGATAGGATTGGAGAGGTTCGGTGAGCAAATGAAGACCCTTTGAAGTCATATTGCATGGTACCCATTCCACGGGTTTCAACTACCCAGGTTTAAGGTATTCTTCCTTCAGCTAAAACATGCATGTGGAACCTAGAGTATGATCAACCATGTGATCGGGAGACGTGTTCAAATATGTCTCAGTTTTCATACCCTGGTACTCGGGTGCAACATTCCAGACGCTTTACTAACACTCTCCCCACTTGGAGAGTCAGTCCCTTTAACCTCCTGTTTGGCCCAGTTTGCAATTTCTGCGGAAGATGAACAGGAATAGCGAGAACAAATGAGAGACTAGCTGGAGGTGTCTGGACGGACAAATTTAACTCTCATTTCCCACCAGGAAGAGGAATTAACCAAAGGCTCAGCGTGCCGTGCCGGAACCAGATTAGGGCCTGAAGCCATCCTGCGGTGTTGCGGCCAGCTCACAAGAAAGCGAGTTGAAGAAAGGAGCTCAGGGGCACTGTAATTCACAAACCTGCAGAGTTATAAATGACAGCTATCGTCCAAAAATATACTGAAGTAAGGCTGCCAAGAGGACTTGAAAGCGGGGCAGAATTGCAGGAAACCGATTTCAGGAGGTAGACTGGAATTGCATTGAAAGCATAGGAAAAGAGGCAGAACGTCCACAATGATGCACTTGGCCAAAAAGGGCGTATGCGTTTTTTCCTGAATATATTGAGGAAAAAACACATACGCACTTTTTGACCAACTAAGCAAGCTTGTAAAGGAAATCTGCACTACAATGAAGTCTCACTTCCCCCCGGTCAAAAGGGCCATCTGAAAAAAGTGTAAAATCCAGAAAGGCAGGACAGGCCATGGAGAACTGGGAGCCTTGTTATGCTGATGGGCGGGATGTAAACTGCCTACAGACACTCGAGAGAAGTGTATGGTGTTTCCTGAAACATCTAAAAAACAAAGCAAAAGAGCCTAGGGCACTTCCACTTATGGTCCTATAGCTTAGGGAAATTAAAATCAAAAAGACACAGCCACCCCAAAGTTTGGGATGCCTCTGTTTACAAGAACCTCGTTTACCGTACAAGTTCAATATCACAGAAAGTGAAAAATGGATAAAGAATTTGTGGTACTTACGTACAATGCAGTATCACTCAGCAATGAAATCTATGTCATCAGGCCCGTAGCAGCATAATGAGTGGATTCAGGTACGATGATTCTAACTGAAATAAGTCACACAGAAAAAGAAACATCATAAGATATCACTAATACACGGAATGTAAACTTGGCTACACAGGAACTGAATTTCAAAACAGAACAGGGTCTCAAATTTAGAAAACCAACTTATGCTTGCTTAAGGGGAAAGGTGAGTTGGGGTGCTGCATAAAACCAGAGATTAAAATGAGCACAGATAAAGTTCCTTAAGCCAAATATGGAATAGACAAGAGCTACACCTTGCTCAACGAAATGGACTCAACACCCCATATTAAACGCCTAAGAATGTACCTGACTAGTAAGTATCTTAAAACCTATGGATTGCTATGTCTCCAAAAGAGAATAAAGCGTGTGTACAGGGGCATAAACGCAGCAGTGATAGGCTTAGAGAGGTTCGGTTAGCAAATGAAGACCCTTTGAAGTCATATTGCATGGTACCCATTCCACGGGTCTCAACTCTCCAGGTTTAAGGTATTCTTCCTTCAGCTAAAACATGCATGTGGAACCCGGAGTATGATCAACTGTGTGAACGGGAGAAGTGTTCAAATATGTCTCAGTTTTCCTCCACTGGTACTCGGGTGCAACATTCCAGACGCTTTACTAACACTCTCCCCACTTGGAGAGTCAGTCCCTTTAACCTCCTGTTTGGCTCAGTTTGCAATTTCTGCGGAAGATGAACAGGAATAGCGAGAACCAATGAGAGACTAGCTGGAGGTGTCTGGACGGGCAAATTTAACTCTCATTTCCCACCAGGAAGAGGAATTAACCAAAGGCTCAGCCTGCCGTGCCGGAACCAGATTAGGGCTTGAAGCCATCCTGCGGTGTTGCGGCCAGCTCACAAGAAAGCGAGTTGAAGAAAGGAGCTCAGGGGCACTGTCATTCACAAACCTGCAGAGTTATAAATGACAGCTATCGTCCAAAAATATACTGAAGTAAGGCTGCCAAGAGGACTTGAAAGCGGGGCAGAATTGCAGGAAACCGATTTCAGGAGGTAGACTGGAATTGCATTGAAAGCATAGGAAAAGAGGCAGAACGTCCACAATGATGCACTTGGCCAAAAAGGGCGTATGCGTTTTTTCCTGAATATATTCAGGAAAAAACGCATACGCCCTTTTTGGCCAACCAAGCAAGCTTGCAAAGGAAATCTGCACTACAATGAAGTCTCACTTCCCCCCGGTCAAAAGGGCCATCTGAAAAAAGTGTAAAATCCAGAAAGGCAGGACAGGCCATGGAGAACTGGGAGCCTTGTTATGCTGATGGGCGGGATGTAAATTGCCAACAGACACTCGGGAGAAGTGTATGGTGTTTCCTGAAACATCTAAAAAACAAAGCAACAGAGCCTAGGGCACTTCCACTTATGGTCCTATAGCTTAGGGAAATTAAAATCAAAAACACACAGCCACCCCAAAGTTTGGGACGGCTCTGTTTACAAGAACCTCGTTTACCGTACAAGTTCAACATCGCAGAAAGTGAAAAATGGATAAAGAAGTTGTGGTATTTACTTACAAAGCAATATCACTCAGCAATGAAATCTATGTCATCAGGCCCATAGCAGCACAATGAGTGGATTCAGGTATGATGATTCTAACTGAAATAAGTCACACAGATAAAGAAACATCATAAGATATCAGTAACACATGGAATGTAAACTTGGCTACACAGGAACTAACTTACAGAACAGACTAGGGTCTCAAATTTAGAAAACCAACTTATGCTTGCTGAAGGGGAAAGGTGAGTTGGGGTGCTGCATAAAACCAGAGATTGAAATGAGCACAGATAAAGTTCCTTAAGCCAAATATGGAATAGACAAGAGCTACTCCTTGCTCAACGAAATAGACTCAACACCCCATATAAAACGCCTAAGAATGTACCTGACTAGTAAGTATCTTAAAACCTATGGATTACTATGTCTCCAAAAGAGAATCAAGCATGTGTACAGGGGCATAAACGCAGCAGTGATAGGATTGGAGAGGTTCAGTGAGCAAATGAAGACCCTTTGAAGTCATATTGCATGGTACCCATTCCACGGGTTTCAACTACCCAGGTTTAAGGTATTCTTCCTTCAGCTAAAACATGCATGTGGAACCTAGAGTATGATCAACCATGTGATCGGGAGACGTGTTCAAATATGTCTCAGTTTTCATACCCTGGTACTCGGGTGCAACATTCCAGACGCTTTACTAACACTCTCCCCACTTGGAGAGTCAGTCCCTTTAACCTCCTGTTTGGCCCAGTTTGCAATTTCTGTGGAAGATGAACAGGAATAGCGTGAACCAATGAGAGACTAGCTGGAGGTGTCTGGACGGACAAATTTAACTCTCATTTCCCACCAGGAAGAGGAATTAACCAAAGGCTCAGCGTGCCGTGCCAGAACCAGATTAGGGCCTGAAGCCATCCTGCGGTGTTGCGGCCAGCTCACAAGAAAGCGAGTTGAAGAAAGGAGCTCAGGGGCACTGTAATTCACAAACCTGCAGAGTTATAAATGACAGCTATCGTCCAAAAATATACTGAAGTAAGGCTGCCAAGAGGACTTGAAAGCGGGGCAGAATTGCAGGAAACCGATTTCAGGAGGTAGACTGGAATTGCATTGAAAGCATAGGAAAAGAGGCAGAACGTCCACATGATGCACTTGGCCAAAAAGGGCGTATGCGTTTTTTCCTGAATATATTCAGGAAAAAACGCATACGCCCTTTTTGGCCAACCAAGCAAGCTTGCAAAGGAAATCTGCACTACAATGAAGTCTCACTTCCCCCCGGTCAAAAGGGCCATGTGAAAAAAGTATAAAATCCAGAAAGGAAGGACAGGCCATGGAGAACTGGGAGCCTTGTTATGCTGATGGGCGGGATGTAAATTGCCAACAGACACTCGGGAGAAGTGTATGGTGTTTCCTGAAACATCTAAAAAACAAAGCAAAGAGCCCATGGCACTTCCACTTATGGTACTATAGATTAGGGAAATTAAAATCAAAAAGACACAGCCACCCCAATGTTTGGGACGCCTCTGATTACAAGGAGCTCGTTTACAGTACAAGTTCAACATCGCAGAAAGTGAAAAATGGATAAAGAAGTTGTCATATTTACTTACAAAGCAATATCACTCAGCAATGAAATCTATGTCATCAGGCCCATAGCAGCACAATGAGTGGATTCAGGTATGATGATTCTAACTGAAATAAGTCACACAGAAAAAGAAACATCATAAGATATCAGTAACACATGGAATGTAAACTTGGCTACACAGGAACTAACTTACAGAACAGACTAGGGTCTCAAATTTAGAAAACCAACTTATGCTTGCTGAAGGGGAAAGGTGAGTTGGGGTGTTGCATAAAACCAGAGATTGAAATGAGCACAGATAAAGTTCCTTAAGCCAAATATGGAATAGACAAGAGCTACTCCTTGCTCAACAAAATAGACTCAACACCCCATATAAAACGCCTAAGAATGTACCTGACTAGTAGGTATCTTAAAACCTATGGATTACTATGTCTCCAAAAGAGAATCAAGCATGTGTACAGGGGCATAAATGCAGCAGTGATAGGATTGGAGAGGTTCGGTGAGCAAATGAAGACCCTTTGAAGTCATATTGCATGGTACCCATTCCACGGGTTTCAACTACCCAGGTTTAAGGTATTCTTCCTTCAGCTAAAACATGCATGTGGAACCTAGAGTATGATCAACCATGTGATCGGGAGACGTGTTCAAATATGTCTCAGTTTTCATACCCTGGTACTCGGGTGCAACATTCCAGACGCTTTACTAACACTCTCCCCACTTGGAGAGTCAGTCCCTTTAACCTCCTGTTTGGCCCAGTTTGCAATTTCTGCGGAAGATGAACAGGAATAGCGAGAACCAATGAGAGACTAGCTGGAGGTGTCTGGACGGACAAATTTAACTCTCATTTCCCACCAGGAAGAGGAATTAACCAAAGGCTCAGCGTGCCGTGCCGGAACCAGATTAGGGCCTGAAGCCATCCTGCGGTGTTGCGGCCAGCTCACAAGAAAGCGAGTTGAAGAAAGGAGCTCAGGGGCACTGTAATTCACAAACCTGCAGAGTTATAAATGACAGCTATCGTCCAAAAATATACTGAAGTAAGGCTGCCAAGAGGACTTGAAAGCGGGGCAGAATTGCAGGAAACCGATTTCAGGAGGTAGACTGGAATTGCATTGAAAGCATAGGAAAAGAGGCAGAACGTCCACAACGATGCACTTGGCCAAAAAGGGCGTATGCGTTTTTTCCTGAATGTATTGAGGAAAAAACACATACGCACTTTTTGGCCAACTAAGCAAGCTTGCAAAGGAAATCTGCACTACAATGAAGTCTCACTTCACCCCGGTCAAAAGGGCCATCTGAAAAAAGTGTAAAATCCAGAAAGGCAGGACAGGCCATGGAGAACTGGGAGCCTTGTTATGCTGATGGGCGGGATGTAAATTGCCAACAGCCACTCGGGAGAAGTGTATGGTGTTTCCTGAAACATCTAAAAAACAAAGCAAAAGAGCCTAGGGCACTTCCACTTATGGTCCTATAGCTTAGGGAAATTAAAATCAAAAAGACACAGCCACCCCAAAGTTTGGGATGCCTCTGTTTACAAGAACCTCGTTTACCGTACAAGTTCAATATCACAGAAAGTGAAAAATGGATAAAGAATTTGTGGTACTTACGTACAATGCAGTATCACTCAGCAATGAAATCTATGTCATCAGGCCCGTAGCAGCATAATGAGTGGATTCAGGTACGATGATTCTAACTGAAATAAGTCACACAGAAAAAGAAACATCATAAGATATCACTAATACACGGAATGTAAACTTGGCTACACAGGAACTGAATTTCAAAACAGAACAGGGTCTCAAATTTAGAAAACCAACTTATGCTTGCTTAAGGGGAAAGGTGAGTTGGGGTGCTGCATAAAACCAGAGATTGAAATGAGCACAGATAAAGTTCCTTAAGCCAAATATGGAATAGACAAGAGCTACACCTTGCTCAACGAAATGGACTCAACACCCCATATTAAACGCCTAAGAATGTACCTGACTAGTAAGTATGTTAAAACCTATGGATTGCTATGTCTCCGAAAGAGAATAAAGCGTGTGTACAGAGGCATAAACGCAGCAGTGATAGGATTAGAGAGGTTCGGTTAGCAAATGAAGACCCTTTGAAGTCATATTGCATGGTACCCATTCCACAATTTTCAACTACACAGGTTTAAGGTATTCTTCCTTCAGCTGAAACATGCATGTGGAACCTAGAGTATGATCAACCATGTGATCAGGAGACGTGTTCAAATATGTCTCAGTTTTCGTACCCTGGTACTCGGGTGCAACATTCCAGACGCTTTACTAACACTCTCCCGACTTGGAGAGTCAGTCCCTTTAACCTCCTGTTTGGCCCAGTTTGCAATTTCTGCGGAAGATGAACAGGAATAGCGAGAACCAATGAGAGACTAGCTGGAGGTGTCTGGACGGGCAAATTTAACTCTCATTTCCCACCAGGAAGAGGAATTAACCAAAGGCTCAGCGTGCCGTGCCGGAACCAGATTAGGGCCTGAAGCCATCCTGCGGTGTTGCGGCCAGCTCACAAGAAAGCGAGTTGAAGAAAGGAGCTCAGGGGCACTGTAATTCCTAAACCTGCAGAGTTATAAATGACAGCTATCGTCCAAAAATATACTGAAGTAAGGCTGCCAAGAGGACTTGAAAGCAGGTCAGAATTGCAGGAAACCGATTTCAGGAGGTAGACTGGAATTGCATTGAAAGCATAGGAAAAGAGGCAGAACGTCCACAATGATGCACTTGGCCAAAAAGGGCATATGCGTTTTTTCCTGAATATATTCAGGAAAAAACGCATACGCCCTTTTTGGCCAACCAAGCAAGCTTGCAAAGGAAATCTGCACTACAATGAAGTCTCACTTCCCCCCGGTCAAAAGGGCCATCTGAAAAAAGTGTAAAATCCAGAAAGGCAGGACAGGCCATGGAGAACTGGGAGCCTTGTTATGCTGATGGGCGGGATGTAAATTGCCAACAGACACTCGGGAGAAGTGTATGGTGTTTCCTGAAACATCTAACAAACAAAGCAAAAGAGCCTAGGGCACTTCGACTTATGGTCCTATAGCTTAGGGAAATTAAAATCAAAAAGACACAGCCACCCCAAAGTTTGGGACGCCTCTGTTTACAAGAACCTCGTTTACCGTACAAGTTCAACATCACAGAAAGTAAAAAATGGTTAAAGAACTTGTGGTACTTACGTACAATGCAGTATCACTCAGCAATGAAATCTATGTGATCAGGCCCGTAGCAGCATAATGAGTGGATTCAGGTACGATGATTCTAACTGAAATAAGTCACACAGAAAAAGAAACATCATAAGATATCACTAATACACGGAATGTAAACTTGGCTACACAGGAACTGAATTCCAAAACAGAACAGGGTCTCAAATTTAGAAAACCAACTTATGCTTGCTTAAAAGGAAAGGTGAGTTGGTGTGCTGCATAAAACCACAGATTGAAATGAGCACAGATAAAGTTCCTTAAGCCAAATATGGAATAGACAAGAGCTACTCCTTGCTCAACGAAATGGACTCAACACCCCATATTAAACACCTAAGAATGTACCTGACTAGTAAGTATCTTAAAACCTATGTATTGCTATGTCTCCAAAAGAGAATCAAGCATGTGTACAGGGGCATAAACGCAGCAGTGATAGGATTGGAGAGGTTCGGTGAGCAAATGAAGACCCTTTGAAGACATATTGCATGGTACCCATTCCACGGGTCTCAACTCTCCAGGTTTAAGGTATTCTTCCTTCAGCTAAAACATGCATGTGGAACACGGAGTATGATCAACCGTGTGAACGGGAGACGTGTTCAAATATGTCTCAGTTTTCCTCCACTGGTACTCGGGTGCAACATTCCAGACGCTTTACTAACACTCTCCCCACTTGGAGAGTCAGTCCCTTTAACCTCCTGTTTGGCCCAGTTTGCAATTTCTGCGGAAGATGAACAGGAATAGCGAGAACCAATGAGAGACTAGCTGGAGGTGTCTGGACGGGCAAATTTAACTCTCATTTCCCACCAGGAAGAGGAATTAACCAAAGGCTCAGCGTGCCGTGCCGGAACCAGATTAGGGCCTGAAGCCATCCTGCGGTGTTGCGGCCAGCTCACAAGAAAGCGAGTTGAAGAAAGGAGCTCAGGGGCACTGTAATTCCTAAACCTGCAGAGTTATAAATGACAGCTATCGTCCAAAAATATACTGAAGTAAGGCTGCCAAGAGGACTTGAAAGCAGGTCAGAATTGCAGGAAACCGATTTCAGGAGGTAGACTGGAATTGCATTTCAAGCATAGGAAAAGAGGCAGAACGTCCACAATGATGCACTTGGCCAAAAAGGGCGTATGCGTTTTTTCCTGAATATATTCAGGAAAAAACGCATACGCCCTTTTTGGCCAACCAAGCAAGCTTGCAAAGGAAATCTGCACTACAATGAAGTCTCACTTCCCCCCGGTCAAAAGGGCCATCTGAAAAAAGTGTAAAATCCAGAAAGGCAGGACAGGCCATGGAGAACTGGGAGCCTTGTTATGCTGATGGGCGGGATGTAAATTGCCAACAGACACTCGGGAGAAGTGTATGGTGTTTCCTGAAACATCTAACAAACAAAGCAACAGAGCCTAGGGCACTTCCACTTATGGTCCTATAGCTTAGGGAAATTAAAATCAAAAAGACACAGCCACCCCAAAGTTTGGGACGCCTCTGTTTACAAGAACCTCGTTTACCGTACAAGTTCAACATCACAGAAAGTAAAAAATGGATAAAGAACTTGTGGTACTTACGTACAATGCAGTATCACTCAGCAATGAAATCTATGTGATCAGGCCCGTAGCAGCATAATGAGTGGATTCAGGTACGATGATTCTAACTGAAATAAGTCACACAGAAAAAGAAACATCATAAGATATCACTAATACACGGAATGTAAACTTGGCTACACAGGAACTGAATTCCAAAACAGAACAGGGTCTCAAATTTAGAAAACCAACTTATGCTTGCTTAAAAGGAAAGGTGAGTTGGTGTGCTGCATAAAACCACAGATTGAAATGAGCACAGATAAAGTTCCTTAAGCCAAATATGGAATAGACAAGAGCTACTCCTTGCTCAACGAAATGGACTCAACACCCCATATTAAACACCTAAGAATGTACCTGACTAGTAAGTATCTTAAAACCTATGTATTGCTATGTCTCCAAAAGAGAATCAAGCATGTGTACAGGGGCATAAACGCAGCAGTGATAGGATTGGAGAGGTTCGGTGAGCAAATGAAGACCCTTTGAAGACATATTGCATGGTACCCATTCCACGGGTCTCAACTCTCCAGGTTTAAGGTATTCTTCCTTCAGCTAAAACATGCATGTGGAACACGGAGTATGATCAACCGTGTGAACGGGAGACGTGTTCAAATATGTCTCAGTTTTCCTCCACTGGTACTCGGGTGCAACATTCCAGACGCTTTACTAACACTCTCC
Source organism: Delphinus delphis (assembly GCF_949987515.2). Taxonomy (NCBI): domain Eukaryota; kingdom Metazoa; phylum Chordata; class Mammalia; order Artiodactyla; family Delphinidae; genus Delphinus; species Delphinus delphis. The sequence continues at coordinate 249,127 of NW_027192857.1, forward strand.
CCACTTGGAGAGTCAGTCCCTTTAACCTCCTGTTTGGCCCAGTTTGCAATTTCTGCGGAAGATGAACAGGAATAGCGAGAACCAATGAGAGACTAGCTGGAGGTGTCTGGACGGGCAAATTTAACTCTCATTTCCCACCAGGAAGAGGAATTAACCAAAGGCTCGGCCTGCCGTGCCGGAACCAGATTAGGGCTTGAAGCCATCCTGCGGTGTTGCGGCCAGCTCACAAGAAAGCGAGTTGAAGAAAGGAGCTCAGGGGCACTGTCATTCACAAACCTGCAGAGTTATAAATGACAGCTATCGTCCAAAAATATACTGAAGTAAGGCTGCCAAGAGGACTTGAAAGCGGGGCAGAATTGCAGGAAACCGATTTCAGGAGGTAGACTGGAAGTACATTGAAAGCATAGGAAAAGAGGCAGAACGTCCACAATGATGCACTTGGCCAAAAAGGGCGTATGCGTTTTTTCCTGAATATATTCAGGAAAAAACGCATACGCCCTTTTTGGCCAACCAAGCAAGCTTGCAAAGGAAATCTGCACTACAATGAAGTCTCACTTCCCCCCGGTCAAAAGGGCCATCTGAAAAAAGTGTAAAATCCAGAAAGGCAGGACAGGCCATGGAGAACTGGGAGCCTTGTTATGCTGATGGGCGGGATGTAAATTGCCAACAGACACTCGGGAGAAGTGTATGGTGTTTCCTGAAACATCTAAAAAACAAAGCAACAGAGCCTAGGGCACTTCCACTTATGGTCCTATAGCTTAGGGAAATTAAAATGAAAAAGACACAGCCACCCCAAAGTTTGGGACGCCTCTGTTTACAAGAACCTCGTTTACCGTACAAGATCAACATCGCAGAAAGTGAAAAATGGATAAAGAACTTGTGGGACTTACGTACAATGCACTATCACTCAACAATGAAATCTATGTCATCAGGCCCGTAGCAGCATAATGAGTGGATTCAGGTACGATGATTCTAACTGAAATAAGTCACACAGAAAAAGAAAAATCATAAGATATCACTAATACACGGAATGTAAACTTGGCTACACAGGAACTGAATTCCAAAACAGAACAGGGTCTCAAATTTAGAAAACCAACTTATGCTTGCTTAAGGGGAACGGTGAGTTGGGGTGCTGCATAAAACCAGAGATTGAAATGAGCACAGATAAAGTTCCTTAAGCCAAATATGGAATAGACAAGAGCTACTCCTTGCTCAACGAAATGGACTCAACACCCCATATTAAACGCCTAAGAATGTACCTGACTAGTAAGTATCTTAAAACCTATGGATTGCTATGTCTCCGAAAGAGAATCAAGCATGTGTACAGGGGCATAAATGCAGCAGTGATAGGATTGGAGAGGTTCGGTGAGCAAATGAAGACCCTTTGAAGTCATATTGCATGGTACCCATTCCACGGGTGTGAACTACCCAGGTTTAAGGTATTCTTCCTTCAGCTAAAACATGCATGTGGAACCTAGAGTATGATCAACCATGTGATCGGGAGACGTGTTCAAATATGTCTCAGTTTTCATACCCTGGTACTCGGGTGCAACATTCCAGACGCTTTACTAACACTCTCCCCACTTGGAGAGTCAGTCCCTTTAACCTCCTGTTTGGCCCAGTTTGCAATTTCTGCGGAAGATGAACAGGAATAGCGAGAACCAATGAGAGACTAGCTGGAGGTGTCTGGACGGACAAATTTAACTCTCATTTCCCACCAGGAAGAGGAATTAACCAAAGGCTCAGCGTGCCGTGCCGGAACCAGATTAGGGCCTGAAGCCATCCTGCGGTGTTGCGGCCAGCTCACAAGAAAGTGAGTTGAAGAAAGGAGCTCAGGGGCACTGTAATTCACAAACCTGCAGAGTTATAAATGACAGCTATCGTCCGAAAATATACTGAAGTAAGGCTGCCAAGAGGACTTGAAAGTGGGGCAGAATTGCAGGAAACCGATTTCAGGAGGTAGACTGGAATTGCATTGAAAGCATAGGAAAAGAGGCAGAACGTCCACATGATGCACTTGGCCAAAAAGGGCGTATGCGTTTTTTCCTGAATATATTCAGGAAAAAACGCATACGCCCTTTTTGGCCAACCAAGCAAGCTTGCAAAGGAAATCTGCACTACAATGAAGTCTCACTTCCCCCCGGTCAAAAGGGCCATCTGAAAAAAGTATAAAATCCAGAAAGGAAGGACAGGCCATGGAGAACTGGGAGCCTTTTTATGCTGATGGGCGGGATGTAAATTGCCAACAAACACTCGGGAGAAGTGTATGGTGTTTCCTGAAACATCTAAAAAACAAAGCAAACAGCCCATGGCACTTCCACTTATGGTACTATAGATTAGGGAAATTAAAATCAAAAAGACACAGCCACCCCAATGTTTGGGACGCCTCTGTTTACAAGGAGCTCGTTTACAGTACAAGTTCAACATCGCAGAAAGTGAAAAATGGATAAAGAAGTTGTCGTATTTACTTACAAAGCAATATCACTCAGCAATGAAATCTATGTCATCAGGCCCATAGCAGCACAATGAGTGGATTCAGGTATGATGATTCTAACTGAAATAAGTCACACAGAAAAAGAAACATCATAAGATATCAGTAACACATGGAATGTAAACTTGGCTACACAGGAACTAACTTACAGAACAGACTAGGGTCTCAAATTTAGAAAACCAACTTATGCTTGCTGAAGGGGAAAGGTGAGTTGGGGTGCTGCATAAAACCAGAGATTGAAATGAGCACAGATAAAGTTCCTTAAGCCAAATAAGGAATAGACAAGAGCTACTCCTTGCTCAACGAAATAGACTCAACACCCCATATAAAACGCCTAAGAATGTACCTGACTAGTAAGTATCTTAAAACCTATGGATTACTATGTCTCCAAAAGAGAATCAAGCATGTGTACAGGGGCATAAACGCAGCAGTGATAGGATTGGAGAGGTTCGGTGAGCAAATGAAGACCCTTTGAAGTCATATTGCATGGTACCCATTCCACGGGTTTCAACTACCCAGGTTTAAGGTATTCTTCCTTCAGCTAAAACATGCATGTGGAACCTAGAGTATGATCAACCATGTGATCGGGAGACGTGTTCAAATATGTCTCAGTTTTCATACCCTGGTACTCGGGTGCAACATTCCAGACGCTTTACTAACACTCTCCCCACTTGGAGAGTCAGTCCCTTTAACCTCCTGTTTGGCCCAGTTTGCAATTTCTGCGGAAGATGAACAGGAATAGCGAGAACCAATGAGAGACTAGCTGGAGGTGTCTGGACGGACAAATTTAACTCTCATTTCCCACCAGGAAGAGGAATTAACCAAAGGCTCAGCGTGCCGTGCCGGAACCAGATTAGGGCCTGAAGCCATCCTGCGGTGTTGCGGCCAGCTCACAAGAAAGCGAGTTGAAGAAAGGAGCTCAGGGGCACTGTAATTCACAAACCTGCAGAGTTATAAATGACAGCTATCGTCCAAAAATATACTGAAGTAAGGCTGCCAAGAGGACTTGAAAGCGGGGCAGAATTGCAGGAAACCGATTTCAGGAGGTAGACTGGAATTGCATTGAAAGCATAGGAAAAGAGGCAGAACGTCCACAATGATGCACTTGGCCAAAAAGGGCGTATGCGTTTTTTCCTGAATATATTCAGGAAAAAACACATACGCACTTTTTGGCCAACTAAGCAAGCTTGTAAAGGAAATCTGCACTACAATGAAGTCTCACTTCACCCCGGTCAAAAGGGCCATCTGAAAAAAGTGTAAAATCCAGAAAGGCAGGACAGGCCATGGAGAACTGGGAGCCTTGTTATGCTGATGGGCGGGATGTAAATTGCCAACAGCCACTCGGGAGAAGTGTATGGTGTTTCCTGAAACATCTAAAAAACAAAGCAAAAGAGCCTAGGGCACTTCCACTTATGGTCCTATAGCTTAGGGAAATTAAAATCAAAAAGACACAGCCACCCCAAAGTTTGGGATGCCTCTGTTTACAAGAACCTCGTTTACCGTACAAGTTCAATATCACAGAAAGTGAAAAATGGATAAAGAATTTGTGGTACTTACGTACAATGCAGTATCACTCAGCAATGAAATCTATGTCATCAGGCCCGTAGCAGCATAATGAGTGGATTCAGGTACGATGATTCTAACTGAAATAAGTCACACAGAAAAAGAAACATCATAAGATATCACTAATACACGGAATGTAAACTTGGCTACACAGGAACTGAATTTCAAAACAGAACAGGGTCTCAAATTTAGAAAACCAACTTATGCTTGCTTAAGGGGAAAGGTGAGTTGGGGTGCTGCATAAAACCAGAGATTAAAATGAGCACAGATAAAGTTCCTTAAGCCAAATATGGAATAGACAAGAGCTACACCTTGCTCAACGAAATGGACTCAACACCCCATATTAAACGCCTAAGAATGTACCTGACTAGTAAGTATCTTAAAACCTATGGATTGCTATGTCTCCAAAAGAGAATAAAGCGTGTGTACAGGGGCATAAACGCAGCAGTGATAGGCTTAGAGAGGTTCGGTTAGCAAATGAAGACCCTTTGAAGTCATATTGCATGGTACCCATTCCACGGGTCTCAACTCTCCAGGTTTAAGGTATTCTTCCTTCAGCTAAAACATGCATGTGGAACCCGGAGTATGATCAACCGTGTGAACGGGAGAAGTGTTCAAATATGTCTCAGTTTTCCTCCACTGGTACTCGGGTGCAACATTCCAGACGCTTTACTAACACTCTCCCCACTTGGAGAGTCAGTCCCTTTAACCTCCTGTTTGGCTCAGTTTGCAATTTCTGCGGAAGATGAACAGGAATAGCGAGAACCAATGAGAGACTAGCTGGAGGTGTCTGGACGGGCAAATTTAACTCTCATTTCCCACCAGGAAGAGGAATTAACCAAAGGCTCAGCCTGCCGTGCCGGAACCAGATTAGGGCTTGAAGCCATCCTGCGGTGTTGCGGCCAGCTCACAAGAAAGCGAGTTGAAGAAAGGAGCTCAGGGGCACTGTCATTCACAAACCTGCAGAGTTATAAATGACAGCTATCGTCCAAAAATATACTGAAGTAAGGCTGCCAAGAGGACTTGAAAGCGGGGCAGAATTGCAGGAAACCGATTTCAGGAGGTAGACTGGAATTGCATTGAAAGCATAGGAAAAGAGGCAGAACGTCCACAATGATGCACTTGGCCAAAAAGGGCGTATGCGTTTTTTCCTGAATATATTCAGGAAAAAACGCATACGCCCTTTTTGGCCAACCAAGCAAGCTTGCAAAGGAAATCTGCACTACAATGAAGTCTCACTTCCCCCCGGTCAAAAGGGCCATCTGAAAAAAGTGTAAAATCCAGAAAGGCAGGACAGGCCATGGAGAACTGGGAGCCTTGTTATGCTGATGGGCGGGATGTAAATTGCCAACAGACACTCGGGAGAAGTGTATGGTGTTTCCTGAAACATCTAAAAAACAAAGCAACAGAGCCTAGGGCACTTCCACTTATGGTCCTATAGCTTAGGGAAATTAAAATCAAAAACACACAGCCACCCCAAAGTTTGGGACGGCTCTGTTTACAAGAACCTCGTTTACCGTACAAGTTCAACATCGCAGAAAGTGAAAAATGGATAAAGAAGTTGTGGTATTTACTTACAAAGCAATATCACTCAGCAATGAAATCTATGTCATCAGGCCCATAGCAGCACAATGAGTGGATTCAGGTATGATGATTCTAACTGAAATAAGTCACACAGATAAAGAAACATCATAAGATATCAGTAACACATGGAATGTAAACTTGGCTACACAGGAACTAACTTACAGAACAGACTAGGGTCTCAAATTTAGAAAACCAACTTATGCTTGCTGAAGGGGAAAGGTGAGTTGGGGTGCTGCATAAAACCAGAGATTGAAATGAGCACAGATAAAGTTCCTTAAGCCAAATATGGAATAGACAAGAGCTACTCCTTGCTCAACGAAATAGACTCAACACCCCATATAAAACGCCTAAGAATGTACCTGACTAGTAAGTATCTTAAAACCTATGGATTACTATGTCTCCAAAAGAGAATCAAGCATGTGTACAGGGGCATAAACGCAGCAGTGATAGGATTGGAGAGGTTCAGTGAGCAAATGAAGACCCTTTGAAGTCATATTGCATGGTACCCATTCCACGGGTTTCAACTACCCAGGTTTAAGGTATTCTTCCTTCAGCTAAAACATGCATGTGGAACCTAGAGTATGATCAACCATGTGATCGGGAGACGTGTTCAAATATGTCTCAGTTTTCATACCCTGGTACTCGGGTGCAACATTCCAGACGCTTTACTAACACTCTCCCCACTTGGAGAGTCAGTCCCTTTAACCTCCTGTTTGGCCCAGTTTGCAATTTCTGTGGAAGATGAACAGGAATAGCGAGAACCAATGAGAGACTAGCTGGAGGTGTCTGGACGGACAAATTTAACTCTCATTTCCCACCAGGAAGAGGAATTAACCAAAGGCTCAGCGTGCCGTGCCGGAACCAGATTAGGGCCTGAAGCCATCCTGCGGTGTTGCGGCCAGCTCACAAGAAAGCGAGTTGAAGAAAGGAGCTCAGGGGCACTGTAATTCACAAACCTGCAGAGTTATAAATGACAGCTATCGTCCAAAAATATACTGAAGTAAGGCTGCCAAGAGGACTTGAAAGCGGGGCAGAATTGCAGGAAACCGATTTCAGGAGGTAGACTGGAATTGCATTGAAAGCATAGGAAAAGAGGCAGAACGTCCACATGATGCACTTGGCCAAAAAGGGCGTATGCGTTTTTTCCTGAATATATTCAGGAAAAAACGCATACGCCCTTTTTGGCCAACCAAGCAAGCTTGCAAAGGAAATCTGCACTACAATGAAGTCTCACTTGCCCCCGGTCAAAAGGGCCATGTGAAAAAAGTATAAAATCCAGAAAGGAAGGACAGGCCATGGAGAACTGGGAGCCTTGTTATGCTGATGGGCGGGATGTAAATTGCCAACAGACACTCGGGAGAAGTGTATGGTGTTTCCTGAAACATCTAAAAAACAAAGCAAAGAGCCCATGGCACTTCCACTTATGGTACTATAGATTAGGGAAATTAAAATCAAAAAGACACAGCCACCCCAATGTTTGGGACGCCTCTGATTACAAGAAGCTCGTTTACAGTACAAGTTCAACATCGCAGAAAGTGAAAAATGGATAAAGAAGTTGTCATATTTACTTACAAAGCAATATCACTCAGCAATGAAATCTATGTCATCAGGCCCATAGCAGCACAATGAGTGGATTCAGGTATGATGATTCTAACTGAAATAAGTCACACAGAAAAAGAAACATCATAAGATATCAGTAACACATGGAATGTAAACTTGGCTACACAGGAACTAACTTACAGAACAGACTAGGGTCTCAAATTTAGAAAACCAACTTATGCTTGCTGAAGGGGAAAGGTGAGTTGGGGTGCTGCATAAAACCAGAGATTGAAATGAGCACAGATAAAGTTCCTTAAGCCAAATATGGAATAGACAAGAGCTACTCCTTGCTCAACGAAATAGACTCAACACCCCATATAAAACGCCTAAGAATGTACCTGACTAGTAGGTATCTTAAAACCTATGGATTACTATGTCTCCAAAAGAGAATCAAGCATGTGTACAGGGGCATAAACGCAGCAGTGATAGGATTGGAGAGGTTCGGTGAGCAAATGAAGACCCTTTGAAGTCATATTGCATGGTACCCATTCCACGGGTTTCAACTACCCAGGTTTAAGGTATTCTTCCTTCAGCTAAAACATGCATGTGGAACCTAGAGTATGATCAACCATGTGATCGGGAGACGTGTTCAAATATGTCTCAGTTTTCATACCCTGGTACTCGGGTGCAACATTCCAGACGCTTTACTAACACTCTCCCCACTTGGAGAGTCAGTCCCTTTAACCTCCTGTTTGGCCCAGTTTGCAATTTCTGCGGAAGATGAACAGGAATAGCGAGAACCAATGAGAGACTAGCTGGAGGTGTCTGGACGGACAAATTTAACTCTCATTTCCCACCAGGAAGAGGAATTAACCAAAGGCTCAGCGTGCCGTGCCGGAACCAGATTAGGGCCTGAAGCCATCCTGCGGTGTTGCGGCCAGCTCACAAGAAAGCGAGTTGAAGAAAGGAGCTCAGGGGCACTGTAATTCACAAACCTGCAGAGTTATAAATGACAGCTATCGTCCAAAAATATACTGAAGTAAGGCTGCCAAGAGGACTTGAAAGCGGGGCAGAATTGCAGGAAACCGATTTCAGGAGGTAGACTGGAATTGCATTGAAAGCATAGGAAAAGAGGCAGAACGTCCACAACGATGCACTTGGCCAAAAAGGGCGTATGCGTTTTTTCCTGAATATATTGAGGAAAAAACACATACGCACTTTTTGGCCAACTAAGCAAGCTTGCAAAGGAAATCTGCACTACAATGAAGTCTCACTTCACCCCGGTCAAAAGGGCCATCTGAAAAAAGTGTAAAATCCAGAAAGGCAGGACAGGCCATGGAGAACTGGGAGCCTTGTTATGCTGATGGGCGGGATGTAAATTGCCAACAGCCACTCGGGAGAAGTGTATGGTGTTTCCTGAAACATCTAAAAAACAAAGCAAAAGAGCCTAGGGCACTTCCACTTATGGTCCTATAGCTTAGGGAAATTAAAATCAAAAAGACACAGCCACCCCAAAGTTTGGGATGCCTCTGTTTACAAGAACCTCGTTTACCGTACAAGTTCAATATCACAGAAAGTGAAAAATGGATAAAGAATTTGTGGTACTTACGTACAATGCAGTATCACTCAGCAATGAAATCTATGTCATCAGGCCCGTAGCAGCATAATGAGTGGATTCAGGTACGATGATTCTAACTGAAATAAGTCACACAGAAAAAGAAACATCATAAGATATCACTAATACACGGAATGTAAACTTGGCTACACAGGAACTGAATTTCAAAACAGAACAGGGTCTCAAATTTAGAAAACCAACTTATGCTTGCTTAAGGGGAAAGGTGAGTTGGGGTGCTGCATAAAACCAGAGATTGAAATGAGCACAGATAAAGTTCCTTAAGCCAAATATGGAATAGACAAGAGCTACACCTTGCTCAACGAAATGGACTCAACACCCCATATTAAACGCCTAAGAATGTACCTGACTAGTAAGTATGTTAAAACCTATGGATTGCTATGTCTCCGAAAGAGAATAAAGCGTGTGTACAGAGGCATAAACGCAGCAGTGATAGGATTAGAGAGGTTCGGTTAGCAAATGAAGACCCTTTGAAGTCATATTGCATGGTACCCATTCCACAATTTTCAACTACACAGGTTTAAGGTATTCTTCCTTCAGCTGAAACATGCATGTGGAACCTAGAGTATGATCAACCATGTGATCAGGAGACGTGTTCAAATATGTCTCAGTTTTCGTACCCTGGTACTCGGGGGCAACATTCCAGACGCTTTACTAACACTCTCCCGACTTGGAGAGTCAGTCCCTTTAACCTCCTGTTTGGCCCAGTTTGCAATTTCTGCGGAAGATGAACAGGAATAGCGAGAACCAATGAGAGACTAGCTGGAGGTGTCTGGACGGGCAAATTTAACTCTCATTTCCCACCAGGAAGAGGAATTAACCAAAGGCTCAGCGTGCCGTGCCGGAACCAGATTAGGGCCTGAAGCCATCCTGCGGTGTTGCGGCCAGCTCACAAGAAAGCGAGTTGAAGAAAGGAGCTCAGGGGCACTGTAATTCCTAAACCTGCAGAGTTATAAATGACAGCTATCGTCCAAAAATATACTGAAGTAAGGCTGCCAAGAGGACTTGAAAGCAGGTCAGAATTGCAGGAAACCGATTTCAGGAGGTAGACTGGAATTGCATTGAAAGCATAGGAAAAGAGGCAGAACGTCCACAATGATGCACTTGGCCAAAAAGGGCATATGCGTTTTTTCCTGAATATATTCAGGAAAAAACGCATACGCCCTTTTTGGCCAACCAAGCAAGCTTGCAAAGGAAATCTGCACTACAATGAAGTCTCACTTCCCCCCGGTCAAAAGGGCCATCTGAAAAAAGTGTAAAATCCAGAAAGGCAGGACAGGCCATGGAGAACTGGGAGCCTTGTTATGCTGATGGGCGGGATGTAAATTGCCAACAGACACTCGGGAGAAGTGTATGGTGTTTCCTGAAACATCTAACAAACAAAGCAACAGAGCCTAGGGCACTTCGACTTATGGTCCTATAGCTTAGGGAAATTAAAATCAAAAAGACACAGCCACCCCAAAGTTTGGGACGCGTCTGTTTACAAGAACCTCGTTTACCGTACAAGTTCAACATCACAGAAAGTAAAAAATGGTTAAAGAACTTGTGGTACTTACGTACAATGCAGTATCACTCAGCAATGAAATCTATGTGATCAGGCCCGTAGCAGCATAATGAGTGGATTCAGGTACGATGATTCTAACTGAAATAAGTCACACAGAAAAAGAAACATCATAAGATATCACTAATACACGGAATGTAAACTTGGCTACACAGGAACTGAATTCCAAAACAGAACAGGGTCTCAAATTTAGAAAACCAACTTATGCTTGCTTAAAAGGAAAGGTGAGTTGGTGTGCTGCATAAAACCACAGATTGAAATGAGCACAGATAAAATTCCTTAAGCCAAATATGGAATAGACAAGAGCTACTCCTTGCTCAACGAAATGGACTCAACACCCCATATTAAACACCTAAGAATGTACCTGACTAGTAAGTATCTTAAAACCTATGTATTGCTATGTCTCCAAAAGAGAATCAAGCATGTGTACAGGGGCATAAACGCAGCAGTGATAGGATTGGAGAGGTTCGGTGAGCAAATGAAGACCCTTTGAAGACATATTGCATGGTACCCATTCCACGGGTCTCAACTCTCCAGGTTTAAGGTATTCTTCCTTCAGCTAAAACATGCATGTGGAACACGGAGTATGATCAACCGTGTGAACGGGAGACGTGTTCAAATATGTCTCAGTTTTCCTCCACTGGTACTCGGGTGCAACATTCCAGACGCTTTACTAACACTCTCCCCACTTGGAGAGTCAGTCCCTTTAACCTCCTGTTTGGCCCAGTTTGCAATTTCTGCGGAAGATGAACAGGAATAGCGAGAACCAATGAGAGACTAGCTGGAGGTGTCTGGACGGGCAAATTTAACTCTCATTTCCCACCAGGAAGAGGAATTAACCAAAGGCTCAGCGTGCCGTGCCGGAACCAGATTAGGGCCTGAAGCCATCCTGCGGTGTTGCGGCCAGCTCACAAGAAAGCGAGTTGAAGAAAGGAGCTCAGGGGCACTGTAATTCCTAAACCTGCAGAGTTATAAATGACAGCTATCGTCCAAAAATATACTGAAGTAAGGCTGCCAAGAGGACTTGAAAGCAGGTCAGAATTGCAGGAAACCGATTTCAGGAGGTAGACTGGAATTGCATTTCAAGCATAGGAAAAGAGGCAGAACGTCCACAATGATGCACTTGGCCAAAAAGGGCGTATGCGTTTTTTCCTGAATATATTCAGGAAAAAACGCATACGCCCTTTTTGGCCAACCAAGCAAGCTTGCAAAGGAAATCTGCACTACAATGAAGTCTCACTTCCCCCCGGTCAAAAGGGCCATCTGAAAAAAGTGTAAAATCCAGAAAGGCAGGACAGGCCATGGAGAACTGGGAGCCTTGTTATGCTGATGGGCGGGATGTAAATTGCCAACAGACACTCGGGAGAAGTGTATGGTGTTTCCTGAAACATCTAACAAACAAAGCAACAGAGCCTAGGGCACTTCCACTTATGGTCCTATAGCTTAGGGAAATTAAAATCAAAAAGACACAGCCACCCCAAAGTTTGGGACGCCTCTGTTTACAAGAACCTCGTTTACCGTACAAGTTCAACATCACAGAAAGTAAAAAATGGATAAAGAACTTGTGGTACTTACGTACAATGCAGTATCACTCAGCAATGAAATCTATGTGATCAGGCCCGTAGCAGCATAATGAGTGGATTCAGGTACGATGATTCTAACTGAAATAAGTCACACAGAAAAAGAAACATCATAAGATATCACTAATACACGGAATGTAAACTTGGCTACACAGGAACTGAATTCCAAAACAGAACAGGGTCTCAAATTTAGAAAACCAACTTATGCTTGCTTAAAAGGAAAGGTGAGTTGGTGTGCTGCATAAAACCACAGATTGAAATGAGCACAGATAAAGTTCCTTAAGCCAAATATGGAATAGACAAGAGCTACTCCTTGCTCAACGAAATGGACTCAACACCCCATATTAAACACCTAAGAATGTACCTGACTAGTAAGTATCTTAAAACCTATGTATTGCTATGTCTCCAAAAGAGAATCAAGCATGTGTACAGGGGCATAAACGCAGCAGTGATAGGATTGGAGAGGTTCGGTGAGCAAATGAAGACCCTTTGAAGACATATTGCATGGTACCCATTCCACGGGTCTCAACTCTCCAGGTTTAAGGTATTCTTCCTTCAGCTAAAACATGCATGTGGAACACGGAGTATGATCAACCGTGTGAACGGGAGACGTGTTCAAATATGTCTCAGTTTTCCTCCACTGGTACTCGGGTGCAACATTCCAGACGCTTTACTAACACTCTCCCCACTTGGAGAGTCAGTCCCTTTAACCTCCTGTTTGGCCCAGTTTGCAATTTCTGCGGAAGATGAACAGGAATAGCGAGAACCAATGAGAGACTAGCTGGAGGTGTCTGGACGGGCAAATTTAACTCTCATTTCCCACCAGGAAGAGGAATTAACCAAAGGCTCGGCCTGCCGTGCCGGAACCAGATTAGGGCTTGAAGCCATCCTGCGGTGTTGCGGCCAGCTCACAAGAAAGCGAGTTGAAGAAAGGAGCTCAGGGGCACTGTCATTCACAAACCTGCAGAGTTATAAATGACAGCTATCGTCCAAAAATATACTGAAGTAAGGCTGCCAAGAGGACTTGAAAGCGGGGCAGAATTGCAGGAAACTGATTTCAGGAGGTAGACTGGAATTGCATTGAAAGCATAGGAAAAGAGGCAGAACGTCCACAATGATGCACTTGGCCAAAAAGGGCGTATGCGTTTTTTCCTGAATATATTCAGGAAAAAACGCATACGCCCTTTTTGGCCAACCAAGCAAGCTTGCAAAGGAAATCTGCACTACAATGAAGTCTCACTTCCCCCCGGTCAAAAGGGCCATCTGAAAAAAGTGTAAAATCCAGAAAGGCAGGACAGGCCATGGAGAACTGGGAGCCTTGTTATGCTGATGGGCGGGATGTAAATTGCCAACAGACACTCGGGAGAAGTGTATGGTGTTTCCTGAAACATCTAAAAAACAAAGCAACAGAGCCTAGGGCACTTCCACTTATGGTCCTATAGCTTAGGGAAATTAAAATCAAAAAGAGACAGCCACCCCAAAGTTTGGGACGCCTCTGTTTACAAGAACCTCGTTTACCGTACAAGATCAACATCGCAGAAAGTGAAAAATGGATAAAGAACTTGTGGGACTTACGTACAATGCACTATCACTCAACAATGAAATCTATGTCATCAGGCCCGTAGCAGCATAATGAGTGGATTCAGGTACGATGATTCTAACTGAAATAAGTCACACAGAAAAAGAAAAATCATAAGATATCACTAATACACGGAATGTAAACTTGGCTACACAGGAACTGAATTCCAAAACAGAACAGGGTCTCAAATTTAGAAAACCAACTTATGCTTGCTTAAGGGGAAAGGTGAGTTGGGGTGCTGCATAAAACCAGAGATTGAAATGAGCACAGATAAAGTTCCTTAAGCCAAATATGGAATAGACAAGAGCTACTCCTTGCTCAACGAAATGGACTCAACACCCCATATTAAACGCCTAAGAATGTACCTGACTAGTAAGTATCTTAAAACCTATGGATTGCTATGTCTCCGAAAGAGAATCAAGCATGTGTACAGGGGCATAAATGCAGCAGTGATAGGATTGGAGAGGTTCGGTGAGCAAATGAAGACCCTTTGAAGACATATTGCATGGTACCCATTCCACGGGTCTCAACTCTCCAGGTTTAAGGTATTCTTCCTTCACCTAAAACATGCATGTGGAACCCGGAGTATGATCAACCGTGTGAACGGGAGACGTGTTCAAATATGTCTCAGTTTTCCTCCACTGGTACTCGGGTGCAACATTCCAGACGCTTTACTAACACTCTCCCCACTTGGAGAGTCAGTCCCTTTAACCTCCTGTTTGGCCCAGTTTGCAATTTCTGCGGAAGATGAACAGGAATAGCGAGAACCAATGAGAGACTAGCTGGAGGTGTCTGGACGGGCAAATTTAACTCTCATTTCCCACCAGGAAGAGGAATTAACCAAAGGCTCAGCCTGCCGTCCCGGAACCAGATTAGGGCCTGAAGCCATCCTGCAGTGTTGCGGCCAGCTCACAAGAAAGCGAGTTGAAGAAAGGAGCTCAGGGGCACTGTAATTCCCAAACCTGCAGAGTTATAAATGACAGCTATCGTCCAAAAATATACTGAAGTAAGGCTGCCAAGAGGACTTGAAAGCGGGGCAGAATTGCAGGAAACCGATTTCAGGAGGTAGACTGGAATTGCATTGAAAGCATAGGAAAAGAGGCAGAACGTCCACAATGATGCACTTGGCCAAAAAGGGCGTATGCGTTTTTTCCTGAATATATTCAGGAAAAAACGCATACGCCCTTTTTGGCCAACCAAGCAAGCTTGCAAAGGAAATCTGCACTACAATGAAGTCTCACTTCCCCCCGGTCAAAAGGGCCATCTGAAAAAAGTGTAAAATCCAGAAAGGCAGGACAGGCCATGGAGAACTGGGAGCCTTGTTATGCTGATGGGCGGGATGTAAATTGCCAACAGACACTCGGGAGAAGTGTATGGTGTTTCCTGAAACTTCTAAAAAACAAAGCAACAGAGCCTAGGGCACTTCCACTTATGGTCCTATAGCTTAGGGAAATTAAAATGAAAAAGACACAGCCACCCCAAAGTTTGGGACGCCTCTGTTTACAAGAACCTCGTTTACAGTAGAAGTTCAACATCGCAGAAAGTGTAAAATGGATAAAGAAGTTGTGGTATTTACTTACAAAGCAATATCACTCAGCAATGAAATCTATGTCATCAGGCCCTTAGCAGCACAATGAGTGGATTCAGGTATGATGATTCTAACTGAAATAAGTCACACAGAAAAAGAAACATCATAAGATATCAGTAATACACGAAATGTAAACTTGGCTACACAGGAACTGAATTACAGAACAGAACAGGGTCTCAAATTTAGAAAACCAACTTATGCTTGCTTAAGGGGAAAGGTGAGTTGGGGTGCTGCATAAAACCAGAGATTGAAATGAGCACAGATAAAGTTCCTTAAGCCAAATATGGAATAGACAAGAGCTACTCCTTGCTCAACGAAATGGACTCAACACCCCATATTAAACGCCTAAGAATGTACCTGACTTGTAAGTATCTTAAAACCTATGGATTGCTATGTCTCCGAAAGAGAATCAAGCATGTGTACAGGGGCATAAACGCAGCAGTGATAGGATTGGAGAGGTTCGGTGAGCAAATGAAGACCCTTTGAAGACATATTGCATGGTACCCATTCCACGGGTCTCAACTCTCCAGGTTTAAGGTATTCTTCCTTCAGCTAAAACATGCATGTGGAACCCGGAGTATGATCAACCGTGTGAACGGGAGACGTGTTCAAATATGTCTCAGTTTTCCTCCACTGGTACTCGGGTGCAACATTCCAGACGCTTTACTAACACTCTCCCCACTTGGAGAGTCAGTCCCTTTAACTTCCAGTTTGGCCCAGTTTGCAATTTCTGCGGAAGATGAACAGGAATAGCGAGAACCAATGAGAGACTAGCTGGAGGTGTCTGGACGGGCAAATTTAACTCTCATTTCCCACCAGGAAGAGGAATTAACCAAAGGCTCAGTGTGCCGTGCCGGAACCAGATTAGGGCCTGAAACCATCCTGCGGTGTTGAGGTCAGGTCACAAGAAAGCGAGTTGAAGAAAGGAGCTCAGGGGCACTGTAATTCACAAACCTGCAGAGTTATAAATGACAGCTATCGTCCAAAAATATACTGAAGTAAGGCTGCCAAGAGGACTTGAAAGCGGGGCAGAATTGCAGGAAACCGATTTCAGGAGGTAGACTGGAATTGCATTGAAAGCATAGGAAAAGAGGCAGAACGTCCACAATGATGCACTTGGCCAAAAAGGGTGTATGCGTTTTTTCCTGAATATATTCAGGAAAAAACGCATACGCACTTTTTGGCCAACCAAGCAAGCTTGCAAAGGAAATCTGCACTACAATGAAGTCTCACTTCCCCCCGGTCAAAAGGGCCATCTGAAAAAAGTGTAAAATCCAGAAAGGCAGGACAGGCCATGGAGAACTGGGAGCCTTGTTATGCTGATGGGCGGGATGTAAATTGCCAACAGACACTCGGGAGAAGTGTATGGTGTTTCCTGAAACATCTAAAAAACAAAGCAACAGAGCCTAGGGCACTTCCACTTATGGTCCTATAGCTTAGGGAAATTAAAATCAAAAAGACACAGCCACCCCAAAGTTTGGGACGCCTCTGTTTACAAGAACCTCGTTTACCGTACAAGTTCAATATCACAGAAAGTGAAAAATGGATAAAGAACTTGTGGTACTTACGTACAATGCAGTATCACTCAGCAATGAAATCTATGTCATCAGGCCCGTAGCAGCATAATGAGTGGATTCAGGTACGATGATTCTAACTGAAATAAGTCACACAGAAAAAGAAACATCATAAGATATCACTAATACACGGAATGTAAACTTGGCTACACAGGAACTGAATTCCAAAACAGAACAGGGTCTCAAATTTAGAAAACCAACTTATGCTTGCTTAAGGGGAAAGGTGAGTTGGGGTGCTGCATAAAACCAGAGATTGAAATGAGCACAGATAAAGTTCCTTAAGCCAAATATGGAATAGACAAGAGCTACTCCTTGTTCAACGAAATGGACTCAACACCCCATATTAAACGCCTAAGAATGTACCTGACTAGTAAGTATCTTAAAACCTATGGATTGCTATGTCTCCGAAAGAGAATCAAGCGTGTGTACAGGGGCATAAACGCAGCAGTGATAGGATTGGAGAGGTTCGGTGAGCAAATGAAGACCCTTTGAAGTCATATTGCATGGTACCCATTCCACGGGTGTGAACTACCCAGGTTTAAGGTATTCTTCCTTCAGCTAATACATGCATGTGGAACCTAGAGTATGATCAACCATGTGATCGGGAGACGTGTTCAAATATGTCTCAGTTTTCGTACCCTGGTACTCGGGTGCAACATTCCAGACGCTTTACTAACACTCTCCCGACTTGGAGAGTCAGTCCCTTTAACCTCCTGTTTGGCCCAGTTTGCAATTTCTGCGGAAGATGAACAGGAATAGCGAGAACCAATGAGAGACTAGCTGGAGGTGTCTGGACGGGCAAATTTAACTCTCATTTCCCACCAGGAAGAGGAATTAACCAAAGGCTCAGCGTGCCGTGCTGGAACCAGATTAGGGCCTGAAGCCATCCTGTGGTGTTGCGGCCAGCTCAAAAGAAAGCGAGTTGAAGAAAGGAGCTCAGGGGCACTGTAATTCACAAACCTGCAGAGTTATAAATGACAGCTATCGTCCAAAAATATACTGAAGTAAGGCTGCCAAGAGGACTTGAAAGCGGGGCAGAATTGCAGGAAACCGATTTCAGGAGGTAGACTGGAATTGCATTGAAAGCATAGGAAAAGAGGCAGAACGTCCACAATGATGCACTTGGCCAAAAAGGGCGTATGCGTTTTTTCCTGAATATATTCAGGAAAAAACGCATACGCCCTTTTTGGCCAACCAAGCAAGCTTGCAAAGGAAATCTGCACTACAATGAAGTCTCACTTCCCCCCGGTCAAAAGGGCCATCTGAAAAAAGTGTAAAATCCAGAAAGGCAGGACAGGCCATGGAGAACTGGGAGCCTTGTTATGCTGATGGGCGGGATGTAAATTGCCAACAGACACTCGGGAGAAGTGTATGCTGTTTCCTGAAACATCTAAAAAACAAAGCAACAGAGCCTAGGGCACTTCCACTTATGGTCCTATAGCTTAGGGAAATTAAAATCAAAAAGACACAGCCACCCCAAAGTTTGGGACGCCTCTGTTTACAAGAACCTCGTTTACTGTACAAGTTGAATATCACAGAAAGTGAAAAATGGATAAAGAACTTGTGGGACTTACGTACAATGCAGTATCACTCAGCAATGAAATCTATGTCATCAGGCCCGTAGCAGCATAATGAGTGGATTCAAGTACGATGATTCTAACTGAAATAAGTCGCACAGAAAAAGAAACATCATAAGATATCACTAATACACGGAATGTAAACTTGGCTACACAGGAACTGAATTCCAAAACAGAACAGGGTCTCAAATTTAGAAAACCAACTTATGCTTGCTTAAGGGGAAAGGTGAGTTGGGGTGCTGCATAAAACCAGAGATTGAAATGAGCACAGATAAAGTTCCTTAAGCCAAATATGGAATAGACAAGAGCTACTCCTTGTTCAACGAAATGGACTCAACACCCCATATTAAACGCCTAAGAATGTACCTGACTAGTAAGTATCTTAAAACCTATGGATTGCTATGTCTCCGAAAGAGAATCAAGCGTGTGTACAGGGGCATAAACGCAGCAGTGATAGGATTGGAGAGGTTTGGTTAGCAAATGAAGACCCTTTGAAGTCATATTGCATGGTACCCATTCCACGGGTGTGAACTACCCAGGTTTAAGGTATTCTTACTTCAGCTAATACATGCATGTGGAACCTAGAGTATTATCAACCATGTGATCGGGAGACGTGTTCAAATATGTCTCAGTTTTCGTACCCTGGTACTCGGGTGCAACATTCCAGACGCTTTACTAACACTCTCCCGACTTGGAGAGTCAGTCCCTTTAACCTCCTGTTTGGCCCAGTTTGCATTTCTGCGGAAGATGAACAGGAATAGGGAGAACCAATGAGAGACTAGCTGGAGGTGTCTGGACGGGCAAATTTAACTCTCATTTCCCACCAGGAAGAGGAATTAACCAAAGGCTCAGCGTGCCGTGCCGGAACCAGATTAGGGCCTGAAGCCATCCTGCGGTGTTGCGGCCAGCTCACAAGAAAGCGAGTTGAAGAAAGGAGCTCAGGGGCACTGTCATTCACAAACCTGCAGAGTTATAAATGACAGCTATCGTCCAAAAATATACTGAAGTAAGGCTGCCAAGAGGACTTGAAAGCGGGGCAGAATTGCAGGAAACCGATTTCAGGAGGTAGACTGGAATTGCATTGAAAACATAGGAAAAGAGGCAGAACGTCCACAATGATGCACTTGGCCAAAAAGGGCGTATGCGTTTTTTCCTGAATATATTCAGGAAAAAACGCATACGCCCTTTTTGGCCAACCAAGCAAGCTTGCAAAGGAAATCTGCACTACAATGAAGTCTCACTCCCCCCCGGTCAAAAGGGCCATTTGAAAAAAGTGTAAAATCCAGAAAAGCAGGACAGGCCATGGAGAACTGGGAGCATTGTTATGCTGATGGGCGAGATGTAAATGGCCAACAGACACTCGGGAGAAGTGTATGGTGTTTCCTGAAACATCAAAAAAACAAAGCAACAGAGCCTAGGGCACTTCCACTTATGGTCCTATAGCTTAGGGAAATTAAAATCAAAAAGACACAGCCACCCCAAAGTTTGGAACGGCTCTGTTTCCAAGAACCTCGTTTACAGTACAAGTTCAACATCACAGAAAGTGAAAAATGGATAAAGAAGTTGTGGTATTTACTTACAAAGCAATATCACTCAGCAATGAAATCTATGTCATCAGGCCCTTAGCAGCACAATGAGTGGATTCAGGTATGATGATTCTAACTGAAATAAGTTACAGAGAAAAAGAAACATCATAAGATATCACTAATACACGGAATGTAAACTTGGCTACACAGGAACTGAATTACAGAACAGAACAGGGTCTCAAATTTAGAAAACCAACTTATGCTTGCTTAAGGGGAAAGGTGAGTTGGGGTGCTGCATAAAACCACAGATTGAAATGAGCACAGATAAAGTTCCTTAAGCCAAATATGGAATAGACAAGAGCTACTCCTTGCTCAATGAAATGGACTCAACACCCCATATTAAACGCCTAAGAATGTACCTGACTAGTAAGTATCTTAAAACCTATGTATTGCTATGTCTCCGAAAGAGAATCAAGCATGTGTACAGGGGCATAAACGCAGCAGTGATAGGATTGGAGAGGTTCGGTGAGCAAATGAAGACCCTTTGAAGACATATTGCATTGTACCCATTCCACGGGTCTCAACTCTCCAGGTTTAAGGTATTCTTCCTTCAGCTAAAACATGCATGTGGAACCCGGAGTATGATCAACCGTGTGAACGGGAGACGTGTTCAAATATGTCTCAGTTTTCGTACCCTGGTACTCGGGTGCAACATTCCAGACGCTTTACTAACACTCTCCCGACTTGGAGAGTCAGTCCCTTTAACCTCCTGTTTGGCCCAGTTTGCAATTTCTGCGGAAGATGAACAGGAATAGCGAGAACCAATGAGAGACTAGCTGGAGGTGTCTGGACGGGCAAATTTAACTCTCATTTCCCACCAGGAAGAGGAATTAACCAAAGGCTCAGCGTGCCGTGCCGGAACCAGATTAGGGCCTGAAGCCATCCTGCGGTGTTGCGGCCAGCTCACAAGAAAGCGAGTTGAAGAAAGGAGCTCAGGGGCACTGTCATTCACAAACCTGCAGAGTTATAAATGACAGCTATCATCCAAAAATATACTGAAGTAAGGCTGCCAAGAGGACTTGAAAGCGGGGCAGAATTGCAGGAAACCGATTTCAGGAGGTAGACTGGAATTGCATTGAAAGCATAGGAAAAGAGGCAGAACGTCCACAATGATGCACTTGGCCAAAAAGGGTGTATGCGTTTTTTCCTGAATATATTCAGGAAAAAACGCATACGCCCTTTTTGGCCAACCAAGCAAGCTTGCAAAGGAAATCTGCACTACAATGAAGTCTCACTTCCCCCCGGTCAAAAGGGCCATCTGAAAAAAGTGTAAAATCCAGAAAGGCAGGACAGGCCATGGAGAACTGGGAGCCTTGTTATGCTGATGGGCGGGATGTAAATTGCCAACAGACACTCCGGAGAAGTGTATGGTGTTTCCTGAAACATCTAAAAAACAAAGCAACAGAGCCTAGGGCACTTCGACTTATGGTCCTATAGCTTAGGGAAATTAAAATCAAAAAGACACAGCCACCCCAAAGTTTGGGACGCCTCTGTTTACAAGAACCTCGTTTACCGTACAAGTTCAATATCACAGAAAGTAAAAAATGGATAAAGAACTTTTGGTACTTACGTACAATGCAGTATCACTCAGCAATGAAATCTATGTCATCAGGCCCATAGCAGCATAATGAGTGGATTCAGGTACGATGATTCTAACTGAAATAAGTCACACAGAAAAAGAAACATCATAAGATATCACTAATACACGGAATGTAAACTTGGCTACACAGGAACTGAATTCCAAAACAGAACAGGGTCTCAAATTTAGAAAACCAACTTATGCTTGCTTAAGGGGAAAGGTGAGTTGGGGTGCTGCATAAAACCAGAGATTGAAATGAAAACAGATAAAGTTCCTTAAGCCAAATATGGAATAGACAAGAGCTACTCCTTGTTCAACGAAATGGACTCAACACCCCATATTAAACGCCTAAGAATGTACCTGACTAGTAAGTATCTTAAAACCTATGGATTGCTATGTCTCCGAAAGAGAATCAAGCGTGTGTACAGGGGCATAAACACAGCAGTGATAGGATTGGAGAGGTTCGGTTAGCAAATGAAGACCCTTTGAAGTCATATTGCATGGTACCCATTCCACGGGTGTGAACTACCCAGGTTTAAGGTATTCTTCCTTCAGCTAAAACATGCATGTGGAACCCGGAGTATGATCAACCGTGTGATCGGGAGACGTGTTCAAATATGTCTCAGTTTTCGTACCCTGGTACTCGGGTGCAACATTCCAGACGCTTTACTAACACTCTCCCGACTTGGAGAGTCAGTCCCTTTAACCTCCTGTTTGGCCCAGTTTGCATTTCTGCGGAAGATGAACAGGAATAGCGAGAACCAATGAGAGACTAGCTGGAGGTGTCTGGACGGGCAAATTTAACTCTCATTTCCCACCAGGAAGAGGAATTACCCAAAGGCTCAGCCTGCCGTCCCGGAACCAGATTAGGGCCTGAAGCCATCCTGCAGTGTTGCGGCCAGCTCACAAAAAAGCGAGTTGAAGAAAGGAGCTCAGGGGCACTGTAATTCCCAAACCTGCAGAGTTATAAATGACAGCTATCGTCCAAAAATATACTGAAGTAAGGCTGCCAAGAGGACTTGAAAGCGGGGCAGAATTGCAGGAAACCGATTTCAGGAGGTAGACTGGAATTGCATTGAAAGCATAGGAAAAGAGGCAGAACGTCCACAATGATGCACTTGGCCAAAAAGGGCGTATGCGTTTTTTCCTGAATATATTCAGGAAAAAACGCATACGCCCTTTTTGGCCAACCAAGCAAGCTTGCAAAGGAAATCTGCACTACAATGAAGTCTCACTTCCCCCCGGTCAAAAGGGCCATCAGAAAAAAGTGTAAAATCCAGAAAGGCAGGACAGGCCATGGAGAACTGGGAGCCTTGTTATGCTGATGGGCGGGATGTAAATTGCCAACAGACACTCCGGAGAAGTGTATGGTGTTTCCTGAAACATCTAAAAAACAAAGCAACAGAGCCTAGGGCACTTCGACTTATGGTCCTATAGCTTAGGGAAATTAAAATCAAAAAGACACAGCCACCCCAAAGTTTGGGACGCCTCTGTTTACAAGAACCTCGTTTACCGTACAAGTTCAATATCACAGAAAGTAAAAAATGGATAAAGAACTTTTGGTACTTACGTACAATGCAGTATCACTCAGCAATGAAATCTATGTCATCAGGCCCATAGCAGCATAATGAGTGGATTCAGGTACGATGATTCTAACTGAAATAAGTCACACAGAAAAAGAAACATCATAAGATATCACTAATACACGGAATGTAAACTTGGCTACACAGGAACTGAATTCCAAAACAGAACAGGGTCTCAAATTTAGAAAACCAACTTATGCTTGCTTAAGGGGAAAGGTGAGTTGGGGTGCTGCATAAAACCAGAGATTGAAATGAAAACAGATAAAGTTCCTTAAGCCAAATATGGAATAGACAAGAGCTACTCCTTGTTCAACGAAATGGACTCAACACCCCATATTAAACGCCTAAGAATGTACCTGACTAGTAAGTATCTTAAAACCTATGGATTGCTATGTCTCCGAAAGAGAATCAAGCGTGTGTACAGGGGCATAAACACAGCAGTGATAGGATTGGAGAGGTTCGGTTAGCAAATGAAGACCCTTTGAAGTCATATTGCATGGTACCCATTCCACGGGTGTGAACTACCCAGGTTTAAGGTATTCTTCCTTCAGCTAAAACATGCATGTGGAACCCGGAGTATGATCAACCGTGTGATCGGGAGACGTGTTCAAATATGTCTCAGTTTTCGTACCCTGGTACTCGGGTGCAACATTCCAGACGCTTTACTAACACTCTCCCGACTTGGAGAGTCAGTCCCTTTAACCTCCTGTTTGGCCCAGTTTGCATTTCTGCGGAAGATGAACAGGAATAGCGAGAACCAATGAGAGACTAGCTGGAGGTGTCTGGACGGGCAAATTTAACTCTCATTTCCCACCAGGAAGAGGAATTAACCAAAGGCTCAGACTGCCGTGCCGGAACCAGATTAGGGCCTGAAGCCATCCTGCAGTGTTGCGGCCAGCTCACAAAAAAGCGAGTTGAAGAAAGGAGCTCAGGGGCACTGTAATTCCCAAACCTGCAGAGTTATAAATGACAGCTATCGTCCAAAAATATACTGAAGTAAGGCTGCCAAGAGGACTTGAAAGCGGGGCAGAATTGCAGGAAACCGATTTCAGGAGGTAGACTGGAATTGCATTGAAAGCATAGGAAAAGAGGCAGAACGTCCACAATGATGCACTTGGCCAAAAAGGGCGTATGCGTTTTTTCCTGAATATATTCAGGAAAAAACGCATACGCCCTTTTTGGCCAACCAAGCAAGCTTGCAAAGGAAATCTGCACTACAATGAAGTCTCACTTCCCCCCGGTCAAAAGGGCCATCAGAAAAAAGTGTAAAATCCAGAAAGGCAGGACAGGCCATGGAGAACTGGGAGCCTTGTTATGCTGATGGGCGGGATGTAAATTGCCAACAGACACTTGGGAGAAGTGTATGGTGTTTCCTGAAACTTCTAAAAAACAAAGCAACAGAGCCTAGGGCACTTCCACTTATGGTCCTATAGCTTAGGGAAATTAAAATGAAAAAGACACAGCCACCCCAAAGTTTGGGACGCCTCTGTTTACAAGAACCTCGTTTACAGTAGAAGTTCAACATCGCAGAAAGTGTAAAATGGATAAAGAAGTTGTGGTATTTACTTACAAAGCAATATCACTCAGCAATGAAATCTATGTCATCAGGCCCTTAGCAGCACAATGAGTGGATTCAGGTATGATGATTCTAACTGAAATAAGTCACACAGAAAAAGAAACATCATAAGATATCAGTAATACACGGAATGTAAACTTGGCTACACAGGAACTGAATTACAGAACAGAACAGGGTCTCAAATTTAGAAAACCAACTTATGCTTGCTTAAGGGGAAAGGTGAGTTGGGGTGCTGCATAAAACCAGAGATTGAAATGAGCACAGATAAAGTTCCTTAAGCCAAATATGGAATAGACAAGAGCTACTCCTTGCTCAACGAAATGGACTCAACACCCCATATTAAACGCCTAAGAATGTACCTGACTTGTAAGTATCTTAAAACCTATGGATTGCTATGTCTCCGAAAGAGAATCAAGCGTGTGTACAGGGGCATAAACGCAGCAGTGATAGGATTGGAGAGGTTCGGTGAGCAAATGAAGACCCTTTGAAGACATATTGCATGGTACCCATTCCACGGGTCTCAACTCTCCAGGTTTAAGGTATTCTTCCTTCAGCTAAAACATGCATGTGGAACCCGGAGTATGATCAACCGTGTGAACGGGAGACATGTTCAAATATGTCTCAGTTTTCCTCCACTGGTACTCGGGTGCAACATTCCAGACGCTTTACTAACACTCTCCCCACTTGGAGAGTCAGTCCCTTTAACTTCCAGTTTGGCCCAGTTTGCAATTTCTGCGGAAGATGAACAGGAATAGCGAGAACCAATGAGAGACTAGCTGGAGGTGTCTGGACGGGCAAATTTAACTCTCATTTCCCACCAGGAAGAGGAATTAACCAAAGGCTCAGCCTGCCGTGCCGGAACCAGATTAGGGCCTGAAGCCATCCTGCGGTGTTGAGGCCAGGTCACAAGAAAGCGAGTTGAAGAAAGGAGCTCAGGGGCACTGTAATTCACAAACCTGCAGAGTTATAAATGACAGCTATCGTCCAAAAATATACTGAAGTAAGGCTGCCAAGAGGACTTGAAAGCGGGGCAGAATTGCAGGAAACCGATTTCAGGAGGTAGACTGGAATTGCATTGAAAGCATAGGAAAAGAGGCAGAACGTCCACAATGATGCACTTGGCCAAAAAGGGTGTATGCGTTTTTTCCTGAATATATTCAGGAAAAAACGCATACGCACTTTTTGGCCAACCAAGCAAGCTTGCAAAGGAAATCTGCACTACAATGAAGTCTCACTTCCCCCCGGTCAAAAGGGCCATCTGAAAAAAGTGTAAAATCCAGAAAGGCAGGACAGGCCATGGAGAACTGGGAGCCTTGTTATGCTGATGGGCGGGATGTAAATTGCCAACAGACACTCGGGAGAAGTGTATGGTGTTTCCTGAAACATCTAAAAAACAAAGCAACAGAGCCTAGGGCACTTCCACTTATGGTCCTATAGCTTAGGGAAATTAAAATAAAAAAGACACAGCCACCCCAGAGTTTGGGACGCCTCTGTTTACAAGAACCTCGTTTACCGTACAAGTTCAATATCACAGAAAGTGAAAAATGGATAAAGAACTTGTGGTACTTACGTACAATGCAGTATCACTCAGCAATGAAATCTATGTCATCAGGCCCGTAGCAGCATAATGAGTGGATTCAGGTACGATGATTCTAACTGAAATAAGTCACACAGAAAAAGAAACATCATAAGATATCACTAATACACGGAATGTAAACTTGGCTACACAGGAACTGAATTCCAAAACAGAACAGGGTCTCAAATTTAGAAAACCAACTTATGCTTGCTTAAGGGGAAAGGTGAGTTGGGGTGCTGCATAAAACCAGAGATTGAAATGAGCACAGATAAAGTTCCTTAAGCCAAATATGGAATAGACAAGAGCTACTCCTTGTTCAACGAAATGGACTCAACACCCCATATTAAACGCCTAAGAATGTACCTGACTAGTAAGTATCTTAAAACCTATGGATTGCTATGTCTCCGAAAGAGAATCAAGCGTGTGTACAGGGGCATAAACGCAGCAGTGATAGGATTGGAGAGGTTCGGTGAGCAAATGAAGACCCTTTGAAGTCATATTGCATGGTACCCATTCCACGGGTGTGAACTACCCAGGTTTAAGGTATTCTTCCTTCAGCTAATACATGCATGTGGAACCTAGAGTATGATCAACCATGTGATCGGGAGACGTGTTCAAATATGTCTCAGTTTTCGTACCCTGGTACTCGGGTGCAACATTCCAGACGCTTTACTAACACTCTCCCGACTTGGAGAGTCAGTCCCTTTAACCTCCTGTTTGGCCCAGTTTGCAATTTCTGCGGAAGATGAACAGGAATAGCGAGAACCAATGAGAGACTAGCTGGAGGTGTCTGGACGGGCAAATTTAACTCTCATTTCCCACCAGGAAGAGGAATTAACCAAAGGCTCAGCGTGCCGTGCTGGAACCAGATTAGGGCCTGAAGCCATCCTGCGGTGTTGCGGCCAGCTCAAAAGAAAGCGAGTTGAAGAAAGGAGCTCAGGGGCACTGTAATTCACAAACATGCAGAGTTATAAATGACAGCTATCGTCCAAAAATATACTGAAGTAAGGCTGCCAAGAGGACTTGAAAGCGGGGCAGAATTGCAGGAAACCGATTTCAGGAGGTAGACTGGAATTGCATTGAAAGCATAGGAAAAGAGGCAGAACGTCCACAATGATGCACTTGGCCAAAAAGGGCGTATGCGTTTTTTCCTGAATATATTCAGGAAAAAACGCATACGCCCTTTTTGGCCAACCAAGCAAGCTTGCAAAGGAAATCTGCACTACAATGAAGTCTCACTTCCCCCCGGTCAAAAGGGCCATCTGAAAAAAGTGTAAAATCCAGAAAGGCAGGACAGGCCATGGAGAACTGGGAGCCTTGTTATGCTGATGGGCGGGATGTAAATTGCCAACAGACACTCGGGAGAAGTGTATGCTGTTTCCTGAAACATCTAAAAAACAAAGCAACAGAGCCTAGGGCACTTCCACTTATGGTCCTATAGCTTAGGGAAATTAAAATCAAAAAGACACAGCCACCCCAAAGTTTGGGACGCCTCTGTTTACAAGAACCTCGTTTACCGTACAAGTTGAATATCACAGAAAGTGAAAAATGGATAAAGAACTTGTGGGACTTACGTACAATGCAGTATCACTCAGCAATGAAATCTATGTCATCAGGCCCGTAGCAGCATAATGAGTGGATTCAAGTACGATGATTCTAACTGAAATAAGTCGCACAGAAAAAGAAACATCATAAGATATCACTAATACACGGAATGTAAACTTGGCTACACAGGAACTGAATTCCAAAACAGAACAGGGTCTCAAATTTAGAAAACCAACTTATGCTTGCTTAAGGGGAAAGGTGAGTTGGGGTGCTGCATAAAACCAGAGATTGAAATGAGCACAGATAAAGTTCCTTAAGCCAAATATGGAATAGACAAGAGCTACTCCTTGTTCAACGAAATGGACTCAACACCCCATATTAAACGCCTAAGAATGTACCTGACTAGTAAGTATCTTAAAACCTATAGATTGCTATGTCTCCGAAAGAGAATCAAGCGTGTGTACAGGGGCATAAACGCAGCAGTGATAGGATTGGAGAGGTTTGGTTAGCAAATGAAGACCCTTTGAAGTCATATTGCATGGTACCCATTCCACGGGTGTGAACTACCCAGGTTTAAGGTATTCTTACTTCAGCTAATACATGCATGTGGAACCTAGAGTATTATCAACCATGTGATCGGGAGACGTGTTCAAATATGTCTCAGTTTTCGTACCCTGGTACTCGGGTGCAACATTCCAGACGCTTTACTAACACTCTCCCGACTTGGAGAGTCAGTCCCTTTAACCTCCTGTTTGGCCCAGTTTGCATTTCTGCGGAAGATGAACAGGAATAGGGAGAACCAATGAGAGACTAGCTGGAGGTGTCTGGACGGGCAAATTTAACTCTCATTTCCCACCAGGAAGAGGAATTAACCAAAGGCTCAGCGTGCCGTGCCGGAACCAGATTAGGGCCTGAAGCCATCCTGCGGTGTTGCGGCCAGCTCACAAGAAAGCGAGTTGAAGAAAGGAGCTCAGGGGCACTGTCATTCACAAACCTGCAGAGTTATAAATGACAGCTATCGTCCAAAAATATACTGAAGTAAGGCTGCCAAGAGGACTTGAAAGCGGGGCAGAATTGCAGGAAACCGATTTCAGGAGGTAGACTGGAATTGCATTGAAAACATAGGAAAAGAGGCAGAACGTCCACAATGATGCACTTGGCCAAAAAGGGCGTATGCGTTTTTTCCTGAATATATTCAGGAAAAAACGCATACGCCCTTTTTGGCCAACCAAGCAAGCTTGCAAAGGAAATCTGCACTACAATGAAGTCTCACTCCCCCCCGGTCAAAAGGGCCATTTGAAAAAAGTGTAAAATCCAGAAAGGCAGGACAGGCCATGGAGAACTGGGAGCATTGTTATGCTGATGGGCGAGATGTAAATGGCCAACAGACACTCGGGAGAAGTGTATGGTGTTTCCTGAAACATCAAAAAAACAAAGCAACAGAGCCTAGGGCACTTCCACTTATGGTCCTATAGCTTAGGGAAATTAAAATCAAAAAGACACAGCCACCCCAAAGTTTGGAACGGCTCTGTTTCCAAGAACCTCGTTTACAGTACAAGTTCAACATCACAGAAAGTGAAAAATGGATAAAGAAGTTGTGGTATTTACTTACAAAGCAATATCACTCAGCAATGAAATCTATGTCATCAGGCCCTTAGCAGCACAATGAGTGGATTCAGGTATGATGATTCTAACTGAAATAAGTTACAGAGAAAAAGAAACATCATAAGATATCACTAATACACGGAATGTAAACTTGGCTACACAGGAACTGAATTACAGAACAGAACAGGGTCTCAAATTTAGAAAACCAACTTATGCTTGCTTAAGGGGAAAGGTGAGTTGGGGTGCTGCATAAAACCACAGATTGAAATGAGCACAGATAAAGTTCCTTAAGCCAAATATGGAATAGACAAGAGCTACTCCTTGCTCAATGAAATGGACTCAACACCCCATATTAAACGCCTAAGAATGTACCTGACTAGTAAGTATCTTAAAACCTATGTATTGCTATGTCTCCGAAAGAGAATCAAGCATGTGTACAGGGGCATAAACGCAGCAGTGATAGGATTGGAGAGGTTCGGTGAGCAAATGAAGACCCTTTGAAGACATATTGCATTGTACCCATTCCACGGGTCTCAACTCTCCAGGTTTAAGGTATTCTTCCTTCAGCTAAAACATGCATGTGGAACCCGGAGTATGATCAACCATGTGAACGGGAGACGTGTTCAAATATGTCTCAGTTTTCCTCCACTGGTACTCGGGTGCAACATTCCAGATGCTTTACTAACACTCTCCCCACTTGGAGAGTCAGTCCCTTTAACCTCCTGTTTGGCCCAGTTTGCAATTTCTGCGGAAGATGAACAGGAATAGCGAGAACCAATGAGAGACTAGCTGGAGGTGTCTGGACGGGCAAATTTAACTCTCATTTCCCACCAGGAAGAGGAATTAACCAAAGGCTCAGCCTGCCGTGCCGGAACCAGATTAGGGCCTGAAGCCATCCTGCGGTGTTTGGGCCAGCTCACAAGAAAGCGAGTTTAAGAAAGGAGCTCAGGGGCACTGTCATTCACAAACCTGCAGAGTTATAAATGACAGCTATCGTCCAAAAATATACTGAAGTAAGGCTGCCAAGAGGACTTGAAAGCGGGGCAGAATGGCAGGAAACCGATTTCAGGAGGTAGACTGGAATTGCATTTCAAGCATAGGAAAAGAGGCAGAACGTCCACAATGATGCACTTGGCCAAAAAGGGCGTATGCGTTTTTTCCTGAATATATTCAGGACAAAACGCATACGCCCTTTTTGGCCAACCAAGCAAGCTTGCAAAGGAAATCTGCACTACAATGAAGTCTCACTTCCCCCCGGTCAAAAGGGCCATCTGAAAAAAGTGTAAAATCCAGAAAGGCAGGACAGGCCATGGAGAACTGGGAGCCTTGTTATGCTGATGGGCGGGATGTAAATTGCCAACAGACACTCGGGAGAAGTGTATGGTGTTTCCTGAAACATCTAAAAAACAAAGCAACAGAGCCTAGGGAACTTCCACTTATGGTCCTATAGCTTAGGGAAATTAAAATCAAAAAGAGACAGCCACACCAAAGTTTGGGACGCCTCTGTTTACAAGAACCTCGTTTACCATACAAGATCAACATCGCAGAAAGTGAAAAATGGATAAAGAACTTGTGGGACTTACGTACAATGCACTATCACTCAACAATGAAATCTATGTCATCAGGCCCGTAGCAGCATAATGAGTGGATTCAGGTACGATGATTCTAACTGAAATAAGTCACACAGAAAAAGAAAAATCATAAGATATCACTAATACACGGAATGTAAACTTGGCTACACAGGAACTGAATTACAGAACAGAACAGGGTCTTAAATTTAGAAAACCAACTTATGCTTGCTTAAGGGGAAAGGTGAGTTGGGGTGCTGCATAAAACCAGAGATTGAAATGAGCACAGATAAAGTTCCTTAAGCCAAATATGGAATAGACAAGAGCTACTCCTTGCTCAACGAAATGGACTCAACACCCCGTATTAAACGCCTAAGAATGTACCTGACTAGTAAGTATCTTAAAACCTATGGATTGCTATGTCTCCGAAAGAGAATCAAGCATGTTTACAGGGGCATAAACGCAGCAGTGATAGGATTGGAGAGGTTCGGTGAGCAAATGAAGACCCTTTGAAGACATATTGCATGGTACCCATTCCACGGGTGTGAACTACCCAGCTTTAAGGTATTCTTCCTTCAGCTAATACATGCATGTGGAACCTAGAGTATGATCAACCATGTGATCGGGAGACGTGTTCAAATATGTCTCAGTTTTCGTACCCTGGTACTCGGGTGCAACATTCCAGACGCTTTACTAACACTGTCCCTACTTGGAGAGTCAGTCCCTTTAACCTCCTGTTTGGCCCAGATTGCAATTTCTGCAGAAGATGAACAGGAATAGCGAGAACCAATGAGAGACTAGCTGGAGGTGTCTGGACGGGCAAATTTAACTCTCATTTCCCACCAGGAAGAGGAATTAACCAAAGGCTCAGCCTGCCGTGCCGGCAACAGATTAGGGCCTGAAGCCATCCTGCGGTGTTGCGGCCAGCTCACAAGAAAGCGAGCTGAAGAAAGGAGCTCAGGGGCACTGTAATTCACAAACCTGCAGAGTTATAAATGACAGTTATCGTCCAAAAATATACTGAAGTAAGGCTGCCAAGAGGACTTGAAAGCGGGGCAGAATTGCAGGAAACCGATTTCAGGAGGTAGACTGGAATTGCATTGAAAGCATAGGAAAAGAGGCAGAACGTCCACAATGATGCACTTGGCCAAAAAGGGCGTATGCGTTTTTCCGTGAATATATTCAGGAAAAAACGCATACGCACTTTTTGGCCAACCAAGCAAGCTTGCAAAGGAAATCTGCACTACAATGAAGTCTCACTTCCCCCCGGTCAAAAGGGCCATCTGAAAAAAGTGTAAAATCCAGAAAGGCAGGACAGGCCATGGAGAACTGGGAGCCTTGTTATGCTGATGGGCAGGATGTAAATTGCCAACAGACACTCGGGAGAAATGTATGGTGTTTTCTGAAACATCTAAAAAACAAAGCAGCAGAGCCTAGGGCACTTCCACTTATGGTCCTATAGCTTAGGGAAATTAAAATCAAAAAGACACAGCCACCCCAAAGTTTGGGACGCCTCTGTTTACAAGAACCTCGTTTACCGTACAAGTTCAATATCACAGAAAGTGAAAAATGGATAAACAACTTGTGGTACTTACGTACAATGCAGTATCACTCAGCAATGAAATCTATGTCATCAGGCCCGTAGCAGCATAATGAGTGGATTCAGGTACGATGATTCTAACTGAAATAAGTCACACAGAAAAAGAAACATCATAAGATATCACTGATACACGGAATGTAAACTTGGCTACACAGGAACTGAATTACAGAACAGAACAGGGTCTCAAATTTAGAAAAGCAACTTATGCTTGCTTAAGGGGAAAGGTGAGTTGGGGTGCTGCATAAAACCAGAGATTGAAATGAGCACAGATAATGTTCCTTAAGCCAAATATGGAATAGACAAGAGCTACTCCTTGCTCAACGAAATGGACTCAACACCGCATATTAAACGCCTAAGAATGTACCTGACTCGTAAGTATTTTAAAACCTATGGAATGCTATGTCTCCGAAAGAGAATCAAGCATGTGTACAGGGGCATAAATGCAACAGTGATAGGATTGGAGAAGTTCGGAGAGCAAATGAAGACCCTTTGAAGTCATATTGCATGGTACCCATTCCACGGGTTTCAACTACCCAGGTTTAAGGTAGTCTTCCTTCAGCTAAAACATGCATGTGGAACCTAGAGTATGATCAACCATGTGATCGGGAGACGTGTTCAAATATGTCTCAGTTTTCGTACCCTGGTACTCGGGTGCAACATTCCAGACGCTTTACTAACACTCTCCCGACTTGGAGAGTCAGTCCCTTTAACCTCCTGTTTGGCCCAGTTTGCAATTTCTGCGGAAGATGAACAGGAATAGCGAGAACCAATGAGAGACTAGCTGGAGGTGTCTGGACGGGCAAATTTAACTCTCATTTCCCACCAGGAAGAGGAATTAACCAAAGGCTCAGCGTGCCGTGCCGGAACCAGATTAGGGCCTGAAGCCATCCTGCGGTGTTGCGGCCAGCTCACAAGAAAGCGAGTTGAAGAAAGGAGCTCAGGGGCACTGTCATTCACAAACCTGCAGAGTTATAAATGACAGCTATCGTCCAAAAATATACTGAAGTAAGGCTGCCAAGAGGACTTGAAAGCGGGGCAGAATTGCAGGAAACCGATTTCAGGAGGTAGACTGGAATTGCATTGAAAGCATAGGAAAAGAGGCAGAACGTCCACAATGATGCACTTGGCCAAAAAGGGCGTATGCGTTTTTTCCTGAATATATTCAGGAAAAAACGCATACGCCCTTTTTGGCCAACCAAGCAAGCTTGCAAAGGAAATCTGCACTACAATGAAGTCTCACTTCCCCCCGGTCAAAAGGGCCATCTGAAAAAAGTGTAAAATCCAGAAAGGCAGGACAGGCCATGGAGAACTGGGAGCCTTGTTATGCTGATGGGCGGGATGTAAATTGCCAACAGACACTCGGGAGAAGTGTATGGTGTTTCCTGAAACATCTATAAAACAAAGCAACAGAGCCTAGGGCACTTCCACTTATGGTCCTATAACTTAGGGAAATTAAAATGAAAAAGACACAGCCACCCCAAAGTTTGGGACGCCTCTGTTTACAAGAACCTCGTTTACCGTACAAGTTCAATATCACAGAAAGTGAAAAATGGATAAAGAACTTGTGGTACTTACGTACAATGCAGTATCACTCAGCAATGAAATCTATGTCATCAGGCCCGTAGCAGCATAATGAGTGGATTCAGGTACGATGATTCTAACTGAAATAAGTCACACAGAAAAAGAAACATCATAAGATATCACTAATACACGGAATGTAAACTTGTCTACAGAGGAACTGAATTCCAAAACAGAACAGGGTCTCAAATTTAGAAAACCAACTTATGCTTGCTTAAGGGGAAAGGTGAGTTGGGGTGCTGCATAAAACCAGAGATTGAAATGAGCACAGATAAATTTCCTTAAGCCAAATATGGAATAGACAAGACCTACTCCTTGCTCAACGAAATGGACTCAACACCCCATATTAAACGCCTAAGAATGTACCTGACTAGTAAGTATCTTAAAACCTATGGATTTCTATGTCTCCAAAAGAGAATCAAGCGTGTGTACAGGGGCATAAATGCAGCAGTGATAGGATTGGAGAGGTTCTGTGAGCAAATGAAGACCCTTTGAATTCATATTGCATGGTACCGATTCCACGGGTTTCAACTACCCAGGTTTAAGGTATTCTTCCTTCAGCTAAAACATGCATGTGGAACCTAGAGTATGATCAACCATGTGATCGGGAGACGTGTTCAAATATGTTTCAGTTTTCGTACCCTGGTACTCGGGTGCAACATTCCATACGCTTTACTAACACTCTCCCGACTTGGAGAGTCAGTCCCTTTAACCTCCTGTTCGGCCCAGTTTGCAATTTCTGCGGAAGATGAACAGGAATAGCGAGAACCAATGAGAGACTAGCTGGAGGTGTCTGGACGGGCAAATTTAACTCTCATTTCCCACCAGGAAGAGGAAATAACCAAAGGCTCAGCGTGCCGTGCCGTAACCAGATTAGGGCCTGAAGCCATCCTGCGGTGTTGCGGCCAGCTCACAAGAAAGCGAGTTGAAGAAAGGAGCTCAGGGGCACTGTAATTCACAAACCTGCAGAGTTATAAATGACAGCTATCGTCCAAAAATATACTGAAGTAAGGCTGCCAAGAGGACTTGAAAGCGGGGCAGAATTGCAGGAAACCGATTTCAGGAGGTAGACTGGAATTGCATTGAAAGCATAGGAAAAGAGGCAGAACGTCCACAATGATGCACTTGGCCAAAAAGGGCGTATGCGTTTTTTCCTGAATATATTCAGGAAAAAACGCATACGCCCTTTTTGGCCAACCAAGCAAGCTTGCAAAGGAAATCTGCACCACAATGAAGTCTCACTTCCCCCCGGTCAAAAGGGCCATCTGAAAAAAGTGTAAAATCCAGAAAGGCAGGACAGGCCATGGAGAACTGGGAGCCTTGTTATGCTGATGGGCGGGATGTAAATTGCCAACAGACACTCGGGAGAAGTGTATGGTGTTTCCTGAAACATCTAAAAAACAAAGCAACAGAGCCTAGGGAACTTCCACTTATGGTGCTATAGCTTAGGGAAATTAAAATCAAAAAGACACAGCCACCCCAAAGTTTGGGACGCCTCTGTTTACAAGAACCTCGTTTACAGTACAAGTTCAACATCGCAGAAAGTAAAAAATGGATAAAGAACCTGTGGTACTTACGTACAATGCAGTATCACTCAGCAATGAAATCTATGTCATCAGGCCTGTAGCAGCATAATGAGTGGATTCAGGTACGATGATTCTAACTGAAATAAGTCACACAGAAAAAGAAACATCATAAGATATCACTGATACATGGAATGTAAACTTGGCTACACAGGAACTGAATTCCAAAACAGAACAGGGTCTCAAATTTAGAAAACCAACTTATGCTTGCTTAAAGGTAAAGGTGAGTTAGGGTGCTGAATAAAACCAGAGATTGAAATGAGCACAGATAAAGTTCCTTAAGCCAAATATGGAATAGACAAGAGCTACTCCTTGCTCAACGAAATGGACTCAACACCGCATATTAAACGCCTAAGAATGTACCTGACTAGTAAGTATCTTAAAACCTATGGATTGCTATGTCTCCGAAAGAGAATCAAGCCTGTGTACAGGGACATAAACGCAGCAGTGATAGGATTGGAGAGGTTTGGTGAGCAAATGAAGACCTTTTGAAGTCATATTGCATGGTACCCATTCCACGGGTTTCAACTACCCAGGTTTAAGGTAGTCTTCCTTCAGCTAAAACATGCATGTGGAAACTAGAGTATGATCAACCATGTGATCGGGAGACGTGTTCAAATATGTCTCAGTTTTCGTACCCTGGTACTCGGGTGCAACATTCCAGACGCTTTACTAACACTCTCCCAACTTGGAGAGTCAGTCCCTTTAACCTCCTGTTTGGCCCAGTTTGCAATTTCTGCGGAAGATGAACAGGAATAGCGAGAACCAATGAGAGACTAGCTGGAGGTGTCTGGACGGGCAAATTTAACTCCCATTTCCCACCAGGAAGAGGAATTAACCAAAGGCTCAGCGTGCCGTGCCGGAACCAGATTAGGGCCTGAAGCCATCCTGCGGTGTTGCGGCCAGCTCACAAGAAAGCGAGTTGAAGAAAGGAGCTCAGGGGCACTGTCATTCACAAACCTGCAGAGTTATAAATGACAGCTATCGTCCAAAAATATACTGAAGTAAGGCTGCCAAGAGGACTTGAAAGCGGGGCAGAATTGCAGGAAACCGATTTCAGGAGGTAGACTGGAATTGCATTGAAAGCATAGGAAAAGAGGCAGAACGTCCACAATGATGCACTTGGCCAAAAAGGGCGTATGCGTTTTTTCCTGAATATATTCAGGAAAAAACGCATACGCCCTTTTTGGCCAACCAAGCAAGCTTGCAAAGGAAATCTGCACTACAATGAAGTCTCACTTCCCCCCGGTCAAAAGGGCCATCTGAAAAAAGTGTAAAATCCAGAAAGGCAGGACAGGCCATGGAGAACTGGGAGCCTTGTTATGCTGATGGGCGGGATGTAAATTGCCAACAGACACTCGGGAGAAGTGTATGGTGTTTCCTGAAACATCTATAAAACAAAGCAACAGAGCCTAGGGCACTTCCACTTATGGTCCTATAACTTAGGGAAATTAAAATGAAAAAGACACAGCCACCCCAAAGTTTGGGACGCCTCTGTTTACAAGAACCTCGTTTACCGTACAAGTTCAATATCACAGAAAGTGAAAAATGGATAAAGAACTTGTGGTACTTACGTACAATGCAGTATCACTCAGCAATGAAATCTATGTCATCAGGCCCGTAGCAGCATAATGAGTGGATTCAGGTACGATGATTCTAACTGAAATAAGTCACACAGAAAAAGAAACATCATAAGATATCACTAATACACGGAATGTAAACTTGTCTACAGAGGAACTGAATTCCAAAACAGAACAGGGTCTCAAATTTAGAAAACCAACTTATGCTTGCTTAAGGGGAAAGGTGAGTTGGGGTGCTGCATAAAACCAGAGATTGAAATGAGCACAGATAAATTTCCTTAAGCCAAATATGGAATAGACAAGACCTACTCCTTGCTCAACGAAATGGACTCAACACCCCATATTAAACGCCTAAGAATGTACCTGACTAGTAAGTATCTTAAAACCTATGGATTTCTATGTCTCCAAAAGAGAATCAAGCGTGTGTACAGGGGCATAAATGCAGCAGTGATAGGATTGGAGAGGTTCGGTGAGCAAATGAAGACCCTTTGAAGTCATATTGCATGGTACCGATTCCACGGGTTTCAACTACCCAGGTTTAAGGTATTCTTCCTTCAGCTAAAACATGCATGTGGAACCTAGAGTATGATCAACCATGTGATCGGGAGACGTGTTCAAATATGTTTCAGTTTTCGTACCCTGGTACTCGGGTGCAACATTCCAGACGCTTTACTAACACTCTCCCAACTTGGAGAGTCAGTCCCTTTAACCTCCTGTTTGGCCCAGTTTGCAATTTCTGCGGAAGATGAACAGGAATAGCGAGAACCAATGAGAGACTAGCTGGAGGTGTCTGGACGGGCAAATTTAACTCCCATTTCCCACCAGGAAGAGGAATTAACCAAAGGCTCAGCCTGCCGTGCTGGAACCAGATTAGGGCCTGAAGCCATCCTGCGGTGTTGCGGCCAGCTCACAAGAAAGCGAGTTGAAGAAAGGAGCTCAGGGGCACTGTAATTCACAAACCTGCAGAGTTATAAATGACAGCTATCGTCCAAAAATATACTGAAGTAAGGCTGCCAAGAGGACTTGAAAGCGGGGCAGAATTGCAGGAAACCGATTTCAGGAGGTAGACTGGAATTGCATTGAAAGCATAGGAAAAGAGGCAGAACGTCCACAATGATGCACTTGGCCAAAAAGGGCGTATGCGTTTTTTCCTGAATATATTCAGGAAAAAACGCATACGCCCTTTTTGGCCAACCAAGCAAGCTTGCAAAGGAAATCTGCACTACAATGAAGTCTCACTTCCCCCCGGTCAAAAGGGCCATCTGAAAAAAGTGTAAAATCCAGAAAGGCAGGACAGGCCATGGAGAACTGGGAGCCTTGTTATGCTGATGGGCGGGATGTAAATTGCCAACAGACACTCCGGAGAAGTGTATGGTGTTTCCTGAAACATCTAAAAAACAAAGCAACAGAGCCTAGGGCACTTCCACTTATGGTCCTATAGCTTAGGGAAATTAAAATCAAAAAGACACAGCCACCCCAAAGTTTGGGACGCCTCTGTTTACAAGAACCTCGTTTACCGTACAAGTTCAATATCACAGAAACTGAAAAATGGATAAAGAACTTGTGGTACTTACGTACAATGCAGTATCACTCAGCAATGAAATCTATGTCATCAGGCCCGTAGCAGCATAATGAGTGGATTCAGGTACGATGATTCTAACTGAAATAAGTCACACAGAAAAAGAAACATCATAAGTTATCACTAATACACGGAATGTAAACTTGGCTACACAGGAACTGAATTCCAAAACAGAACAGGGTCTCAAATTTAGAAAACCAACTTATGCTTGCTTAAGGAGAAAGGTGAGTTGGGGTGCTGCATAAAACCAGAGATTGAAATGAGCACAGATAAAGTTCCTTAAGCCAAATATGGAATAGACAAGAGCTACTCCTTGCTCAACGAAATGGACTCAACACCGCATATTAAACGCCTAAGAATGTACCTGACTAGTAAGTATCTGAAAACCTATGGATTGCTATGTCTCCGAAAGAGAATCAAGCGTGTTTACAGGGGCTTAAACGCAGCAGTGATAGGATTGGAGAGGTTTGGTGAGCAAATGAAGACCCTTTGAAGACATATTGCATGGTACCGATTCCACGGGTTTCAACTACCCAGGTTTAAGGTTTTCTTCCTTCAGCTAAAACATGCATGTGGAACCTAGAGTATGATCAACCATGTGATCGGGAGACGTGTTCAAATATGTCTCAGTTTTCCTCGCCTGGTACTCGGGTGCAACATTTCAGACGCTTTACTAACACTCTCCCGACTTGGAGAGTCAGTCCCTTTAACCTCCTGTTTGGCCCAGTTTGCAATTTCTGCGGAAGATGAACAGGAATAGCGAGAACCAATGAGAGACTAGCTGGAGGTGTCTGGACGGGCAAATTTAACTCTCATTTCCCACCAGGAAGAGGAATTAACCAAAGGCTCAGCGTGCCGTGCCGGAACCAGATTAGGGCCTGAAGCCATCCTGCGGTGTGGCGGCCAGCTCACAAGAAAGCGAGTTGAAGTAAGGAGCTCAGGGGCACTGTAATTCACAAACCTGCAGAGTTATAAATGACAGCTATCGTCCAAAAATATACTGAAGTAAGGCTGCCAAGAGGACTTGAAAGCGGGGCAGAATTGCAGGAAACCGATTTCAGGAGGTAGACTGGAATTGCATTGAAAGCATAGGAAAAGAGGCAGAACGTCCACAATGATGCACTTGGCCAAAAAGGGCGTATGCGTTTTTTCCTGAATATATTCAGGAAAAAACGCATACGCCCTTTTTGGCCAACCAAGCAAGCTTGCAAAGGAAATCTGCACTACAATGAAGTCTCACTTCCCCCCGGTCAAAAGGGCCATCTGAAAAACGTGTAAAATCCAGAAAGGCAGGACAGGCCATGGAGAACTGGGAGCCTTGTTATGCTGATGGGCGGGATGTAAATTGCCAACAGACACTCGGGAGAAGTGTATGGTGTTTCCTGAAACATCTAAGAAACAAAGCAACAGAGCCTAGGGCACTTCCACTTATGGTCCTATAGCTTAGGGAAATTAAAATCAAAAAGACACAGCCACCCCAAAGTTTGGGACGCCTCTGTTTACAAGAACCTCGTTTACCGTACAAGTTCAATATCACAGAAAGTGAAAAATGGATAAAGAACTTGTGGTACTTACGTACAATGCAGTATCACTCAGCAATGAAATCTATGTCATCAGGCCCGTAGCAGCATAATGAGTGGATTCAGGTACGATGATTCTAACTGAAATAAGTCACACAGAAAAAGAAACATCATAAGATATCAGTAATACACGGAATGTAAACTTGGCTACACAGGAACTGAATTCCAAAACAGAACAGGGTCTCAAATTTAGAAAACCAACTTATGCTTGCTTAAGGGGAAAGGTGAGTTGGGGTGCTGCATAAAACCAGAGATTGAAATGAGCACAGATAAAGTTCCTTAAGCCAAATATGGAATAGACAAGAGCTACTCCTTGCTCAACGAAATGGACTCAACACCGCATATTAAACGCCTAAGAATGTACCTGACTAGTAAGTATCTTAAA
Organism: Delphinus delphis; assembly: GCF_949987515.2. Classification (NCBI taxonomy): domain Eukaryota; kingdom Metazoa; phylum Chordata; class Mammalia; order Artiodactyla; family Delphinidae; genus Delphinus; species Delphinus delphis. Next base: position 289,899 of record NW_027192857.1, read on the forward strand.
ACCTATGGATTGCTATGTCTCCGAAAGAGAATCAAGCATGTGTACAGGGGCATAAACACAGCAGTGATAGGATTGGAGAGGTTCGGTGAGCAAATGAAGACCCTTTGAAGTCATATTGCATGGGATCCATTCCACGGGACTCAACTACCCAGGTTTAAGGTATTCTTCCTTCAGCTAATACATGCATGTGGAACCTAGAGTACGATCAACCATGTGATCGGGAGACGTGTTCAAATATGTCTCAGTTTTCGTACCCTGGTACTCGGGTGCAACATTCCAGACGCTTTACTAACACTCTCCCGACTTGGAGAGTCAGTCCCTTTAACCTCCTGTTTGGCGCAGTTTGCAATTTATGCAGAAGATGAACAGGAATAGCGAGAACCAATGAGAGACTAGCTGGAGGTGTCTGGACGGGCAAATTTAACTCTCATTTCCCACCAGGAAGAGGAATTAACCAAAGGCTCAGCCTGCCGTGCCGGCACTAGATTAGGGCCTGAAGCCATCCTGCGGTGTTGCGGCCAGCTCACAAGAAAGCGAGTTGAAGAAAGAAGCTCAGGGGCACTGTAATTCACAAACCTGCAGAGTTATAAATGACAGCTATCGTCCAAAAATATACTGAAGTAAGGCTGCCAAGAGGACTTGAAAGCGGGGCAGAATTGCAGGAAACCGATTTCAGGAGGTAGACTGGAATTGCATTGAAAGCATAGGAAAAGAGGCAGAACGTCCACAATGATGCACTTGGCCAAAAAGGGCGTATGCGTTTTTCCTGAATATATTCAGGAAAAAACGCATACGCCCTTTTTGGCCAACCAAGCAAGCTTGCAAAGGAAATCTGCACTACAATGAAGTCTCACTTCCCCCCGGTCCAAAGGGCCATCTGAAAAAAGTGTAAAATCCAGAAAGGCAGGACAGGCCATGGAGAACTGGGAGCCTTGTTATGCTGATGGGCGGGATGTAAATTGCCAACAGACACTCGGGAGAAGTGTATGGTGTTTCCTGAAACATCTAAAAAACAAAGCAAAAGAGCCTAGGGCACTTCCACTTATGGTCCTATAGATTAGGGAAATTAAAATCAAAAAGACACAGCCACCCCAAAGTTTGGGATGCCTCTGTTTACAAGAACCTCGTTTACAGTACAAGTTCAACATCGCAGAAAGTGAAAAATGGATAAAGAAGTTGTGGTATTTACTTACAAAGCAATATCACTCAGCAATGAAATCTATGTCATCAGGCCCTTAGCAGCACAATGAGTGGATTCAGGTATGATGATTCTAACTGAAATAAGTCACACAGAAAAAGAAACCTCATAAGATATCAGTAATACACGGAATATAAACTTGGCTACACAGGAACTGAATTACAGAACAGAACAGGGTCTCAAATTTAGAAAACCAACTTATGCTTGCTTAAGGGGAAAGGTGAGTTGGGGTGCTGCATAAAACCAGAGATTGAAATGAGCACAGATAAAGTTCCTTAAGCCAAATATGGAATAGACAAGAGCTACTCCTTGCTCAACGAAATGGACTCAACACCCCATATTAAACGCCTAAGAATGTACCTGACTAGTAAGTATCTTAAAACCTATGGATTGCTATGTCTCCGAAAGAGAATCAAGCATGTGTACAGGGGCATAAACACAGCACTGATAGGATTGGAGAGGTTCGGTGAGCAAATGAAGACCCTTTGAAGACATATTGCATGGTACCCATTCCACGTGTCTCAACTCTCCAGGTTTAAGGTATTCTTCCTTCAGCTAAAACATGCATGTGGAACCCGGAGTATGATCAACCGTGTGAACGGGAGACGTGTTCAAATATGTCTCAGTTTTCCTCTCCTGGTACTCGGGTGCAACATTCCAGACGCTTTACTAACACTCTACCCACTTAAAGAGTCAACGCTTTTAACCTCCGGTTTGGCCCAATTTGCAGTTTCTGCGGAAGATGAACAGGAATAGCGAGAACCAATGAGAGACTAGCTGGAGGTGTCTGGACCGGCAAAATTAACTCTCATTTCCCACCAGGAAGAGGAATTAACCAAAGACTCAGCCTGCCGTGCCGGAACCAGATTAGGGCCTAAAGCCATCCTGCGGTGTTGCGGCCAGCTCACAAGAAAGCGAGCTGAAAAAAGGAGCTCAGGGGCACTGTAATTCACAAACCTGCAGACTTATAAATGACAGCTATCGTCCAAAAATATACTGAAGTAAGGCTGCCAAGAGGACTTGAAAGCGGGGCAGAATTGCAGGAAACCGATTTCAGGAGGTAGACTGGAATTGCATTGAAAGCATAGGAAAAGAGGCAGAACGTCCACAATGATGCACTTGGCCAAAAAGGGCGTATGCCTTTTTCCCTGAATATATTCAGGAAAAAACGCATACGCCCTTTTTGGCCAACCAAGCAAGCTTGCAAAGGAAATCTGCACTACAATGAAGTCTCACTTCCCCCCGGTCCAAAGGGCCATCTGAAAAAAGTGTAAAATCCAGAAAGGCAGGACAGGCCATGGAGAACTGGGAGCCTTGTTATGCTGATGGGCGGGATGTAAATTGCCAACAGACACTCGGGAGAAGTGTATGGTGTTTCCTGAAACATCTAAAAAACAAAGCAACAGAGCCTAGGGCACTTCCACTTATGGTCCTATAGCTTAGGGAAATTAAAATCAAAAAGACACAGCCACCCCAAAGTTTGGGACGCCTCTGTTTACAAGAACCTCATTTACCGTACAAGTTCAGTATCACAGAAAGTGAAAAATGGATAAAGAACTTGTGGTACTTACGTACAATGCAGTATCACTCAGCAATGAAATCTATGTCATCAGTCCCGTAGCAGCATAATATGTGGATTCAGGTACGATGATTCTAACTGAAATAAGTCACACAGAAAAAGAAACATCATAGATATCACTAATACACGGAATGTAAACTTGGTTACACAGGAACTGAATTCCAAAACAGAACAGGGTCTCAAATTTAGAAAACCAACTTATGCTTGCTTAAGGGGAAAGGTGAGTTGGGGTGCTGCATAAAACCAGAGATTGAAATGAGCACAGATAAAGTTCCTTAAGCCAAATATGGAATAGACAAGAGCTACTAATTGCTCAACGAAATGGACTCAACACCGCATATTAAACGCCTAAGAATGTACCTGACTAGTAAGTATCTTAAAACCTATGGATTGCTATGTCTCCAAAAGAGAATCAAGCGTGTGTACAGGGGCATAAACGCAGCAGTGATAGGATTGGAGAGGTTCGGTGAGCCAATGAAGACCCTTTGAAGTCATATTTCATGGTACCCATTCCACGGGTTTCAACTACCCAGGTTTAAGGTATTCTTCCTTCAGCTAAAACATGCATGTGGAACCCAGGGTTTGATCAACCATGTGAACGGGAGACGTGTTCAAATATGTCTCAGTTTTCCTCCCTTGGTACTCGGGTGCAACATTCGAGACGCTTTACTAACACTCTCCCCACTTGGAGAGTCAGCGCCTTTAACCTCCTGTTTGGCCCAGTTTGCAATTTCTGCGGAAGATGAACAGGAATAGGGAGAACCAATGAGAGACTAGCTGGAGGTGTCTGGACGGGCAAATTTAACTCTCATTTCCCACCAGGAAGAGGAATTAACCAAAGGCTCAGCGTGCCGTGCCGGAACCAGATTAGGGCCTGAAGCCATCCTGCGGTGTTGCGGCCAGCTCACAAGAAAGCGAGTTGAAGAAAGGAGCTCAGGGGCACTATAATTCACAAACCTGCAGAGTTATAAATGACAGGTATCGTCCAAAAATATACTGAAGTAAGGCTGCCAAGAGGACTTGAAAGCGGGGCAGAATTGCAGGAAACCGATTTCAGGAGGTAGACTGGAATTGCATTGAAAGCATAGGAAAAGAGGCAGAACGTCCACAATGATGCACTTGGCCAAAAAGGGCGTATGCGTTTTTTCCTGAATATATTCAGGAAAAAACGCATACGCCCTTTTTGGCCAACCAAGCAAGCTTGCAAAGGAAATCTGCACTACAATGAAGTCTCACTTCCCCCCGGTCCAAAGGGCCATCTGAAAAAAGTGTAAAATCCAGAAAGGCAGGACAGGCCATGGAGAACTGGGAGCCTTGTTATGCTGATGGGCGGGATGTAAATTGCCAACAGACACTCGGGAGAAGTGTATGGTGTTTCCTGAAACATCTAAAAAACAAAGCAACAGAGCCTAGGGCACTTCCACTTATGGTCCTATAGCTTAGGGAAATTAAAATCAAAAAGACACAGCCACCCCAAAGTTTGGGACGCCTCTGTTTACAAGAACCTCGTTTACAGTACAAGTTCAACATCGCAGAAAGTGAAAAATGGATAAAGAACTTGTGGTACTTATGTACAATGCAGTATCACTCAGCAATGAAATCTATGTCATCAGGCCCGTAGCAGCATAATGAGTGGATTCAGGTACGATGATTCTAACTGAAATAAGTCACACAGAAAAAGAAACATCATAAGATATCAGTAATACACGGAATGTAAACTTGGCTACACAGGAACTGAATTCCAAAACAGAACAGGGTCTCAAATTTAGAAAACCAACTTATGCTTGCTTAAGGGGAAAGGTGAGTTTGGGTGCTGCATAAAACCAGAGATTGAAATGAGCACAGATAAAGTTCCTTAAGCCAAATATGGAATAGACAAGAGCTACTCCTTGCTCAACGAAATGGACTCAACACCGCATATTAAACGCCTAAGAATGTACCTGACTAGTAAGTATCTTAAAACCTATGGATTGCTATGTCTCCAAAAGAGAATCAAGCGTGTGTACAGGGGCATAAACGCAGCAGTGATAGGATTGGAGAGGTTCGGTGAGCAAATGAAGACCCTTTGAAGTCATATTGCATGGTACCCATTACACGGGTCTCAACTCTCCAGGTTTAAGGTATTCTTCCTTCAGCTAAAACATGCATGTGGAACCCAGAGTATGATCAACCGTGTGAATGGGAGACGTGTTCAAATATGTCTCAGTTTTCCTCCCCTGGTACTCGGGTGCAACATTCCAGATGCTTTACTAACACTCTCCCCACCTGGAGAGTCAGCGCCTTTAACCTCCTATTCGGCCCAGTTTGCAATTTCTGCGGAAGATAAACAGGAATAGGGAGAACCAATGAGAGACTAGCTGGAGGTGTCTGGACGGGCAAATTTAACTCTCATTTCCCACCAGGAAGAGGAAATAACCAAAGGCTCAGCGTGCCGTGCCGGAACCAGATTAGGGCCTGAAGCCATCCTGCGGTGTTGCGGCCAGCTCACAAGAAAGCGAGTTGAAGAAAGGAGCTCAGGGGCACTGTAATTCACAAACCTGCAGAGTTATAAATGACAGCTATCGTCCAAAAATATACTGAAGTAAGTCTGCCAAGAGAACTTGAAAGCGGGGCAGAATTGCAGGAAACCGATTTCAGGAGGTAGACTGGAATTGCATTGAAAGCATAGGAAAAGAGGCAGAACGTCCACAATGATGCACTTGGCCAAAAAGGGCGTATGCGTTTTTTCCTGAATATATTCAGGAAAAAACGCATACGCCCTTTTTGGCCAACCAAGCAAGCTTGCAAAGGAAATCTGCACTACAATGAAGTCTCACTTCCCCCCGGTCAAAAGGGCCATCTGAAAAAAGTGTAAAATCCAGAAAGGCAGGACAGGCCATGGAGAACTGGGAGCCTTGTTATGCTGATGGGCGGGATGTAAATTGCCAACAGACACTAGGGAAAAGTGTATGGTGTTTCCTGAAACATCTAAAAAACAAAGCAACAGAGCCTAGGGCACTTCCTCTTATGGTCCTATAGCTTAGGGAAATTAAAATCCAAAAGACACAGCCACCCCAAAGTTTGGAATGGCTCTGTTTACAAGAACCTCGTTTACAGTACAAGTTCAACATCGCAGAAAGTGAAAAATGGATAAAGAAGTTGTGGTATTTACTTACAAAGCAATATCACTCAGCAATGAAATCTATGTCATCAGGCCCTTAGCAGCACAATGAGTGGATTCAGGTATGATGATTCTAACTGAAATAAGTCACACAGAAAAAGAAACCTCATAAGATATCAGTAATACACGGAATATAAACTTGGCTACACAGGAACTGAATTACAGAACAGAACAGGGTCTCAAATTTAGAAAACCAACTTATGCTTGCTTAAGGGGAAAGGTGAGTTGGGGTGCTGCATAAAACCAGAGATTGAAATGAGTACAGATAAAGTTCCTTAAGCCAAATATGGAATAGACAAGAGCTACTCCTTGCTCAACGAAATGGACTCAACACCCCATATTAAACGCCTAAGAATGTACCTGACTAGTAAGTATCTTAAAACCTATGGATTGCTATGTCTCCGAAAGAGAATCAAGCATGTGTACAGGGGCATAAACACAGCACTGATAGGATTGGAGAGGTTCGGTGAGCAAATGAAGACCCTTTGAAGACATATTGCATGGTACCCATTCCACGTGTCTCAACTCTCCAGGTTTAAGGTATTCTTCCTTCAGCTAAAACATGCATGTGGAACCCGGAGTATGATCAACCGTGTGAACGGGAGACGTGTTCAAATATGTCTCAGTTTTCCTCTCCTGGTACTCGGGTGCAACATTCCAGACGCTTTACTAACACTCTACCCACTTAAAGAGTCAACGCTTTTAACCTCCGGTTTGGCCCAATTTGCAGTTTCTGCGGAAGATGAACAGGAATAGCGAGAACCAATGAGAGACTAGCTGGAGGTGTCTGGACCGGCAAAATTAACTCTCATTTCCCACCAGGAAGAGGAATTAACCAAAGACTCAGCCTGCCGTGCCGGAACCAGATTAGGGCCTAAAGCCATCCTGCGGTGTTGCGGCCAGCTCACAAGAAAGCGAGCTGAAAAAAGGAGCTCAGGGGCACTGTAATTCACAAACCTGCAGACTTATAAATGACAGCTATCGTCCAAAAATATACTGAAGTAAGGCTGCCAAGAGGACTTGAAAGCGGGGCAGAATTGCAGGAAACCGATTTCAGGAGGTAGACTGGAATTGCATTGAAAGCATAGGAAAAGAGGCAGAACGTCCACAATGATGCACTTGGCCAAAAAGGGCGTATGCCTTTTTCCCTGAATATATTCAGGAAAAAACGCATACGCCCTTTTTGGCCAACCAAGCAAGCTTGCAAAGGAAATCTGCACTACAATGAAGTCTCACTTCCCCCCGGTCCAAAGGGCCATCTGAAAAAAGTGTAAAATCCAGAAAGGCAGGACAGGCCATGGAGAACTGGGAGCCTTGTTATGCTGATGGGCGGGATGTAAATTGCCAACAGACACTCGGGAGAAGTGTATGGTGTTTCCTGAAACATCTAAAAAACAAAGCAACAGAGCCTAGGGCACTTCCACTTATGGTCCTATAGCTTAGGGAAATTAAAATCAAAAAGACACAGCCACCCCAAAGTTTGGGACGCCTCTGTTTACAAGAACCTCATTTACCGTACAAGTTCAGTATCACAGAAAGTGAAAAATGGATAAAGAACTTGTGGTACTTACGTACAATGCAGTATCACTCAGCAATGAAATCTATGTCATCAGTCCCGTAGCAGCATAATATGTGGATTCAGGTACGATGATTCTAACTGAAATAAGTCACACAGAAAAAGAAACATCATAGATATCACTAATACACGGAATGTAAACTTGGTTACACAGGAACTGAATTCCAAAACAGAACAGGGTCTCAAATTTAGAAAACCAACTTATGCTTGCTTAAGGGGAAAGGTGAGTTGGGGTGCTGCATAAAACCAGAGATTGAAATGAGCACAGATAAAGTTCCTTAAGCCAAATATGGAATAGACAAGAGCTACTAATTGCTCAACGAAATGGACTCAACACCGCATATTAAACGCCTAAGAATGTACCTGACTAGTAAGTATCTTAAAACCTATGGATTGCTATGTCTCCAAAAGAGAATCAAGCGTGTGTACAGGGGCATAAACGCAGCAGTGATAGGATTGGAGAGGTTCGGTGAGCCAATGAAGACCCTTTGAAGTCATATTTCATGGTACCCATTCCACGGGTTTCAACTACCCAGGTTTAAGGTATTCTTCCTTCAGCTAAAACATGCATGTGGAACCCAGGGTTTGATCAACCATGTGAACGGGAGACGTGTTCAAATATGTCTCAGTTTTCCTCCCTTGGTACTCGGGTGCAACATTCGAGACGCTTTACTAACACTCTCCCCACTTGGAGAGTCAGCGCCTTTAACCTCCTGTTTGGCCCAGTTTGCAATTTCTGCGGAAGATGAACAGGAATAGGGAGAACCAATGAGAGACTAGCTGGAGGTGTCTGGACGGGCAAATTTAACTCTCATTTCCCACCAGGAAGAGGAATTAACCAAAGGCTCAGCGTGCCGTGCCGGAACCAGATTAGGGCCTGAAGCCATCCTGCGGTGTTGCGGCCAGCTCACAAGAAAGCGAGTTGAAGAAAGGAGCTCAGGGGCACTATAATTCACAAACCTGCAGAGTTATAAATGACAGGTATCGTCCAAAAATATACTGAAGTAAGGCTGCCAAGAGGACTTGAAAGCGGGGCAGAATTGCAGGAAACCGATTTCAGGAGGTAGACTGGAATTGCATTGAAAGCATAGGAAAAGAGGCAGAACGTCCACAATGATGCACTTGGCCAAAAAGGGCGTATGCGTTTTTTCCTGAATATATTCAGGAAAAAACGCATACGCCCTTTTTGGCCAACCAAGCAAGCTTGCAAAGGAAATCTGCACTACAATGAAGTCTCACTTCCCCCCGGTCCAAAGGGCCATCTGAAAAAAGTGTAAAATCCAGAAAGGCAGGACAGGCCATGGAGAACTGGGAGCCTTGTTATGCTGATGGGCGGGATGTAAATTGCCAACAGACACTCGGGAGAAGTGTATGGTGTTTCCTGAAACATCTAAAAAACAAAGCAACAGAGCCTAGGGCACTTCCACTTATGGTCCTATAGCTTAGGGAAATTAAAATCAAAAAGACACAGCCACCCCAAAGTTTGGGACGCCTCTGTTTACAAGAACCTCGTTTACAGTACAAGTTCAACATCGCAGAAAGTGAAAAATGGATAAAGAACTTGTGGTACTTATGTACAATGCAGTATCACTCAGCAATGAAATCTATGTCATCAGGCCCGTAGCAGCATAATGAGTGGATTCAGGTACGATGATTCTAACTGAAATAAGTCACACAGAAAAAGAAACATCATAAGATATCAGTAATACACGGAATGTAAACTTGGCTACACAGGAACTGAATTCCAAAACAGAACAGGGTCTCAAATTTAGAAAACCAACTTATGCTTGCTTAAGGGGAAAGGTGAGTTTGGGTGCTGCATAAAACCAGAGATTGAAATGAGCACAGATAAAGTTCCTTAAGCCAAATATGGAATAGACAAGAGCTACTCCTTGCTCAACGAAATGGACTCAACACCGCATATTAAACGCCTAAGAATGTACCTGACTAGTAAGTATCTTAAAACCTATGGATTGCTATGTCTCCAAAAGAGAATCAAGCGTGTGTACAGGGGCATAAACGCAGCAGTGATAGGATTGGAGAGGTTCGGTGAGCAAATGAAGACCCTTTGAAGTCATATTGCATGGTACCCATTACACGGGTCTCAACTCTCCAGGTTTAAGGTATTCTTCCTTCAGCTAAAACATGCATGTGGAACCCAGAGTATGATCAACCGTGTGAATGGGAGACGTGTTCAAATATGTCTCAGTTTTCCTCCCCTGGTACTCGGGTGCAACATTCCAGATGCTTTACTAACACTCTCCCCACCTGGAGAGTCAGCGCCTTTAACCTCCTATTCGGCCCAGTTTGCAATTTCTGCGGAAGATAAACAGGAATAGGGAGAACCAATGAGAGACTAGCTGGAGGTGTCTGGACGGGCAAATTTAACTCTCATTTCCCACCAGGAAGAGGAAATAACCAAAGGCTCAGCGTGCCGTGCCGGAACCAGATTAGGGCCTGAAGCCATCCTGCGGTGTTGCGGCCAGCTCACAAGAAAGCGAGTTGAAGAAAGGAGCTCAGGGGCACTGTAATTCACAAACCTGCAGAGTTATAAATGACAGCTATCGTCCAAAAATATACTGAAGTAAGTCTGCCAAGAGAACTTGAAAGCGGGGCAGAATTGCAGGAAACCGATTTCAGGAGGTAGACTGGAATTGCATTGAAAGCATAGGAAAAGAGGCAGAACGTCCACAATGATGCACTTGGCCAAAAAGGGCGTATGCGTTTTTTCCTGAATATATTCAGGAAAAAACGCATACGCCCTTTTTGGCCAACCAAGCAAGCTTGCAAAGGAAATCTGCACTACAATGAAGTCTCACTTCCCCCCGGTCAAAAGGGCCATCTGAAAAAAGTGTAAAATCCAGAAAGGCAGGACAGGCCATGGAGAACTGGGAGCCTTGTTATGCTGATGGGCGGGATGTAAATTGCCAACAGACACTAGGGAAAAGTGTATGGTGTTTCCTGAAACATCTAAAAAACAAAGCAACAGAGCCTAGGGCACTTCCTCTTATGGTCCTATAGCTTAGGGAAATTAAAATCCAAAAGACACAGCCACCCCAAAGTTTGGAATGGCTCTGTTTACAAGAACCTCGTTTACAGTACAAGTTCAACATCGCAGAAAGTGAAAAATGGATAAAGAAGTTGTGGTATTTACTTACAAAGCAATATCACTCAGCAATGAAATCTATGTCATCAGGCCCTTAGCAGCACAATGAGTGGATTCAGGTATGATGATTCTAACTGAAATAAGTCACACAGAAAAAGAAACATCATAAGATATCACTAATACACGGAATGTAAACTTGGCTACACAGGAACTGAATTACAGAACAGAACAGAGTCTCAAATTCAGAAAACAAACTTATGCTTCCTTAAGGGTAAAGGTGAGTTGGGGTGCTGCATAAAACCAGAGATTGAAATGAGCACAGATAAAGTTCCTTAAGCCAAATATGGAATAGACAAGAGCTACTCCTTGCTCAATGAAATGGACTCAACAACCCATATTAAACGCCTAAGAATGTACATGACTAGTAAGTATCTTAAAACCTATGGATTGCTATGTCTCTGAAAGAGAATCAAGCGTGTGTACAGGGGCGTAAACGCAGCAATGATAGGATTGGAGAGGTTCGGTGAGCAAATGAAGACCCTTTGAAGTCATATTGCATGGTACCCATTCCACAGGTCTCAACTCTCCAGGTTTAAGGTATTCTTCCTTCAGCTAAAACATGCATGTGGAACCCAGAGTATGATCAACCATGTGATCGGGTGACGTGTTCAATTATGTCTCAGTTTTCGTACCCTGGTACTCGTGTGCAACATTCCAGACGCTTTACTAACACTCTCCCGACTTGGAGAGTCAGTCCCTTTAACCTCCTGTTTGGCCCAGTTTGCAATTTCTGCAGAAGATGAACAGGAATAGCGAGAACCAATGAGAGACTAGCTGGAGGTGTCTGGACGGGCAAATTTAACTCTCATTTCCCACCAGGAAGAGGAAATAACCAAAGGCTCAGCGTGCCGTGCCGGAACCAGATTAGGGCCTGAAGCCATCCTGCGGTGTTGCGGCCAGCTCACAAGAAAGCGAGTTGAAGAAAGGAGCTCAGGGGCACTGTAATTCACAAACCTGCAGAGTTATAAATGACAGCTATCGTCCAAAAATATACTGAAGTAAGGCTGCCAAGAGGACTTGAAAGCGGGGCAGAATTGCAGGAAACCGATTTCAGGAGGTAGACTGGAATTGCATTGAAAGCATAGGAAAAGAGGCAGAACGTCCACAATGATGCACTTGGCCAAAAAGGGCGTATGCGTTTTTTCCTGAATATATTCAGGAAAAAACGCATACGCCCTTTTTGGCCAACCAAGCAAGCTTGCAAAGGAAATCTGCACTACAATGAAGTCTCACTTCCCCCCGGTCAAAAGGGCCATCTGAAATACGTGTAAAATCCAGAAAGGCAGGATAGGCCATGGAGAACTGGGAGCCTTGTTATGCTGATGGGCGGGATGTAAATTGCCAACAGACACTCAGGAGAAGTGTATGGTGTTTCCTGAAACATCTAAAAAACAAAGCAACAGAGCCTAGGGCACTTCCACTTATGGTCCTATAGCTTAGGGAAATTAAAATCAAAAAGACACAGCCACCCCAAAGTTTGGGACGCCTCTGATTACAAGAGCCTCGTTTACAGTACAAGTTCAACATTGCAGAAAGTGAAAAATGGATAAAGAAGTTGTGGTACTTACTTACAAAGCAATATCACTCAGCAATGAAATCTATGTCATCAGGCCCTTAGCAGCACAATGAGTGGATTCAGGTATGATGATTCTAAATGAAATAAGTCACACAGAAAAAGAAACATCATAAGATATCAGTAATACACGGAATGTAAACTTGGCTACACAGGAACTGAATTACAGAACAGAACAGGGTCTCAAATTTAGAAAACCAACTTATGCTTGCTTAAGGGGAAAGGTGAGTTGGGGTGCTGCATAAAACCAGAGATTGAAATGAGCACAGATAAAGTTCCTTAAGCCAAATATGGAATAGACAAGAGCTACTCCTTGCTCAACGAAATGGACACAACACCGCATATTAAACGCCTAAGAATGTACCTGACTAGTAAGTATCTTAAAACCTATGGATTGCTATATCTCCAAAAGAGAATCAAGCATGTGTACAGGGGCATAAACGCAGCAGTGATAGGATTGGAGAGGTTCGGTGAGCAAATGAAGACCCTTTGAAGTCATATTGCATGGTACCCATTACACGGGTCTCAACTCTCCAGGTTTAAGGTATTCTTCCTTCAGCTAAAACATGCATGTGGAAACCAGAGTATGATCAACCGTGTGAACGGGAGACGTGTTCAAATATGTCTCAGTTTTCCTCCCCTGGTACTCGGGTGCAACATTCCAGACGCTTTACTAACACTCTCCTCACTTGGAGAGTCAGCGCCTTTAACATCCTGTTTGGCCCAGTTTGCAATTTCTGCGGAAGATAAACAGGAATAGGGAGAACCAATGAGAGACTAGCTGGAGGTGTCTGGACGGGCAAATTTAACTCTCATTTCCCACCAGGAAGAGGAAATAACCAAAGGCTCAGCGTGCCGTGCCGGAACCAGATTAGGGCCTGAAGCCATCCTGCGGTGTTGCGGCCAGGTCACAAGAAAGCGAGTTGAAGAAAGGAGCTCAGGGGCACTGTAATTCACAAACCTGCAGAGTTATAAATGACAGCTATCGTCCAAAAATATACTGAAGTAAGGCTGCCAAGAGGACTTGAAAGCGGGGCAGAATTGCAGGAAACCGATTTCAGGAGGTAGACTGGAATTGCATTGAAAGCATAGGAAAAGAGGCAGAACGTCCACAATGATGCACTTGGCCAAAAAGGGCGTATGCGTTTTTTCCTGAATATATTCAGGAAAAAACGCATACGCCCTTTTTGGCCAACCAAGCAAGCTTTCAAAGGAAATCTGCACTACAATGAAGTCTCACTTCCCCCTGGTCAAAAGGGCCATCTGAAAAAAGTGTAAAATCCAGAAACGCAGGACAGGCCATGGAGAACTGGGAGCCTTGTTATGCTGATGGGCGGGATGTAAATTGCCAACAGACACTCGGGAGAAGTGTATGGTGTTTCCTGAAACATCTAAAAAACAAAGCAACAGAGCCTAGGGCACTTCCACTTATGGTCCTATAGCTTAGGGAAATTAAAATCAAAAAGACACAGCCACCCCAAAATTTGGAACGGCTCTGTTTACAAGAACCTCGTTTACAGTACATGTTCAACATCACAGAAAGTGAAAAATGGATAAAGAAGTTGTGGTATTTACTTACAAAGCAATATCACTCAGCAATGAAATCTATGTCATCAGGCCGTTAGCAGCACAATGAGTGGATTCAGGTATGATGATTCTAACTGAAATAAGTCACACAGAAAAAGAAACATCATAAGATATCAGTAATACACGGAATGTAAACTTGGCTACACAGGAACTGAATTCCAAAACAGAACAGGGTCTCAAATTTAGAAAACCAACTTATGCTTGTTTAAGGGGAAAGGTGAGTTGGGGTGCTGCATAAAACCAGAGATTGAAATGAGCACAGATAAAGTTCCTTAAGCCAAATACGGAATAGACAAGAGCTACTCCTTGCTCAACGAAATGGACTCAACACCCCATATTAAACGCCTAAGAATGTACCTAACTAGTAAGTATCTTAAAACCTATGGATTGCTATGTCTCCGAAAGAGAATCAAGCATGTGTACAGGGGCATAAACGCGGCAGTGATAGGATTGGAGAGGTTCGGTGAGCAAATGAAGACCCTTTGAAGGCATATTGCATGGTACCCATTCCACGGGTCTCAACTCTCCAGGTTTAAGGTATTCTTCCTTCAGCTAAAACATGCATGTGGAACCCAGAGTATGATCAACCGTGTGATCGGGATACGTGTTCAAATATGTCTCAGTTTTGGTCCCCTGGTACTTGGGTGCAACATTCCAGACACTTTACTAACACTCTCCCGACTTGGAGAGTCAGTCCCTTTAACCTCCTGTTTGGCCCAGTTTGCAATTTCTGCGCAAGATGAACAGGAATAGCGAGAACCAATGAGAGACTAGCTGGAGGTTTCTGAACGGGGAAATTTAACTCTCATTTCCCACCAGGAAGACGAATTAACCAAAGGCTCAGCGTGCCGTGCCGGAACCAGATTAGGGCCCGAAGCCACCCTGCGGTGTTGCGGCCAGCTCACAAGAAAGCGAGTGGAAGAAAGGAGCTCAGGGGCACTGTAATTCACAAACCTGCAGAGTTATAAATGACAGCTATCGTCCAAAAATATACTGAAGCAAGGCTGCCAAGAGGACTGGAAAGCGGGGCAGAATTGCAGGAAACCAATTTCAGGAGGTAGACTGGAATTGCATTGAAAGCATAGGAAAAGAGGCAGAACGTCCACAATGATGCACTTGGCCAAAAAGGGCGTATGCGTTTTTTTCCTGAATATATTCAGGAAAAAACGCATACGCCCTTTTTGGCCAACCAAGCAAACTGGCAAAGGAAATCTGCACTACAATGAAGTCTCATTTCCCCCCAGTCAAAAGGGCCATCTGAAAAAAGTGTAAAATCCAGAAAGGCAGGACAGGCCATGGAGAACTGGGAGCCTTGTTATGCTGAAGGGCGGGATGTAAGTTGCCAACAGACACTAGGGAGAAGTGTATGGTGTTTCCTGAAACATCTAAAAAACAAAGCAACAGAGCCTAGGGCACTTCCACTTATGGTCCTATAGCTTAGGGAAATTAAAATCAAAAAGACACAGCCACCCCAAAGTTTGGGACGCCTCTGTTTACAAGAAACTCGTTTACAGTACAAGTTGAACATCGCAGAAAGTGAAAAATGGATAAAGAAGTTGTGGTATTTACTTACAAAGCAATATCACTCAGCAATGAAATCTATGTCATCAGGCCCTTAGCAGCACAATGAGTGGATTCAGGTATGATGATTCTAACTGAAATAAGTCACACAGAAAAAGAAACATCATAAGATATCAGTAATACACGGAATGTAAACTTGGCTACACAGGAACTGAATTACAGAACAGAACAGGGTCTCAAATTTAGAAAACCAACTTATGCTTGCTTAAGGGTAAAGGTGAGTTGGGGTGCTGCATAAAACCAGAGATTGAAATGAGCACAGATAAAGTTCCTTAAGCCAAATATGGAATAGACAAGAGCTACTCCTTGCTCAACGAAATGGACTCAACACCCCATATTAAACGCCTAAGAATGTACCTGACTAGTAAGTATCTTAAAACCTATGGATTGCTATGTCTCCAAAAGAGAATCAAGCGTGTGTACAGGGGCATAAATGCAGCAGTGATAGGATTGGAGAGGTTCGGTGAGCAAATGAAGACCCTTTGAAGTCATATTGCATGGTACCCATTCCACGGGTCTCACCTCTCCAGGTTTAAGGTATTCTTCCTTCAGCTAAAACATGCATGTGGAACCTAGAGTATGATCAACCATGTGATCGGGAGACGTGTTCAAATATGTCTCAGTTTTCGTACCCTGGTACTCGGGTGCAACATTCCAGACGCTTTACTAACACTCTCCCCACTTGGAGAGTCAGTCCCTTTAACCTCCTGTTTGGCCCAGTTTGCAATTTCTGCGGAAGATGAACAGGAATAGCGAGAACCAATGGGAGACTAGCTGGAGGTGTCTGGACGGGCAAATTTAGCTCTCATTTCCCACCAGGAAGAGGAATTAACCAAAGGCTCAGTGTGCCGTGCCGGAAACAGATTAGGGTCTGAAGTCATCCTGTGGTGTTACGGCCAGGAGACAAGAAAGCGAGTTGAAGAAAGGAGCTCAGGGGCACTGTAATTCACAAACCTGCAGAGTTATAAATGACAGCTATTGTCCAAAAATAGACTGAAGTAAGGCTGCCAAGAGGACTTGAAAGTGGGGCAGAATTGCAGGAAACCAATTTCAGGAGGTAGACTGGAATTGCATTGAAAGCATAGGAAAAGAGGCAGAACGTCCACAATGATGCACTTGGCCAAAAATGGCATATGCGTTTTTTCCTGAATATATTCAGGAAAAAACGCATACGCACTTTTTGGCCAACCAAGCAAACTTGCAAAGGAAATCTGCACTACAATGAAGTCTCACTTCCCCCCAGTCAAAAGGGCCATCTGAAAAAAGTGTAAAATCCAGAAAGGCAGGACAGACCATGGAGAACTGGGAGCCTTGTTATGCTGATGGGCGGGATGTAAATTGCCAACAGACACTCGGGAGAAGTGTATGGTGTTTCCTGAGACATCTAAAAAACAAAGCAACAGAGCCTAGGGCACTTCCACTTATGGTCCTATAGCTTAGGGAAATTAAAATCAAAAAGACACAGCCACGCCAAAGTTTGGGACGCCTCTGTTTACAAGAACCTCGTTTACCGTACAAGTTCAATATCACAGAAAGTGAAAAATGGATAAAGAACTTGTGGTACTTACGTACAATGCAGTATCACTCAGCAATGAAATCTATGTCATCAGGCCCGTAACAGCATAATGTGTGGATTCAGGTATGATGATTCTAACTGAAATAAGTCACACAGAAAGAGAAACATCATAAGATATCACTAATACACGGAATGTAAACTTGGCTACACAGGAACTGAATTACAGAACAGAACAGGGTCTCAAATTTAGAAAAGCAACTTATGCTTGCTTAAGGGGAAAGGTGAGTTGGGGTGCTGCATAAAACCAGAGATTGAAATGAGCACAGATAAAGTTCCTTAAGCCAAATATGGAACAGACAAGAGCTACTCCTTGCTCAACGAAATGGACTCAACACCGCATATTAAACGCCTAAGAATGTACCTGACTAGTAAGTATCTTAAAACCTATGGATTGCTATGTCTCCGAAAGAGAATCCAGAATGTGTACAGGGGCATAAACGCAGCAGTGATAGGATTGGAGAGGTTTGGTGAGCAAATGAAGACCCTTTGAAGTCATACTGCATGGTACCCATTCCAAGGGTTTTAACTACCGAGGTTTAAGGTATTCTTCCTTCAGCTAAAACATGCATGTGGAACCTAGAGTATGATCAACCATGTGATCGGGAGACGTGTTCAAATATGTCTCAGTTTTCGTACCCTGGTACTCGGGTGCAACATTCCAGACGCTTTACTGACACTCTCCCCACTTGGAGAGTCAGTCCCTTTAACCTCCTGTTTGGCCCAGTTTGCAATTTCTGCGGAAGATGAACAGGAATAGCGAGAACAAATGAGAGACTAGCTGGAGGTGTCTGGATGGGCAAATTTAACTCATTTCCCACCAGGAAGAGGAATTAACCAAAGGCTCAGTGTGCCATGCTGGAACCAGATTAGGGCTTGAAGCCATCCTGCGGTGTTGCGGCCAGGTCACAAGAAAGCGAGTTGAAGAAAGGAGCTCAGGGGCACTGTAATTCACAAACCTGCAGAGTTATAAATGACAGCTATCGTCCAAAAATATACTGAAGTAAGGCTGCCAAGAGGACTTGAAAGCGGGGCAGAATTGCAGGAAACCGATTTCAGGAGGTAGACTGGAATTGCATTGAAAGCATAGGAAAAGAGGCAGAACGTCCACAATGATGCACTTGGCCAAAAAGGGCGTATGCGTTTTTTCCTGAATATATTCAGGAAAAAACGCATACGCCCTTTTTGGCCAACCAAGCAAGCTTGCAAAGGAAATCTGCACTACAATGAAGTCTCACTTCCCCCCGGTCAAAAGGGCCATCTGAAAAAAGTGTAAAATCCAGAAAGGCAGGACAGGCCATGGAGAACTGGGAGCCTTGTTATACTGATGGGCGGGATGTAAATTGCCAACAGACACTCGGGAGAAGTGTATGGTGTTTCCTGAAACATCTAAAAAACAAAGCAACAGAGCCTAGGGCACTTCCACTTATGGTCCTATAGCTTAGGGAAATTAAAATCAAAAAGACACAGCCACCCCAAAGTTTGTGACGCCTCTGTTTACAAGAACCTCGTTTACAGTACAAGTTCAATATCACAGAAAGTGAAAAATGGATAAAGAACTTGTGGTACTTACGTACAATGCAGTATCACTCAGCAATGAAATCTATGTCATCAGGCCCGTAGCAGCATAATGAGAGGATTCAGGTACGATGATTCTAACTGAAATAAGTCACACAGAAAAAGAAACATCATAAGATATCACTAATACACGGAATGTAAACTTGGCTACACAGGAACTGAATTCCAAAACAGAACAGGGTCTCATATTTAGAAAAGCAACTTATGCTTGCTTAAGGGGAAAGGTGAGTTGGGGTGCTGCATAAAACCAGAGATTGAAATGAGCACAGATAAAGTTCCTTAAGCCAAATATGGAATAGACAAGAGCTACTCCTTGCTCAATGAAATGACTCAACACCCCATATTAAACGCCTAAGAATGTACCTGACTAGTAAGTATCTTAAATCCTATGGATTGCTATGTCTCCAGAAGAGAATCAAGCGTGTGTACAGGGGCATAAACGCAGCAGTGATAGGATTGGAGAGGTTCGGTGAGCAAATGAAGACCCTTTGAAGTCATATTGCATGGCACCCATTACACGGGTCTCAACTCTCCAGGTTTAAGGTATTCTTCCTTCAGCTAAAACATGCATGTGGAACCCAGAGTATGATCAACCGTGTGAACGGGAGACGTGTTCAAATATGTCTCAGATTTCCTCCCCTGGTACTCGGGTGCCACATTCCAGATGCTTTACTAACACTCTCCCCACTTGGAGAGTCAGTGCCTTTAACCTCCTGTTTGGCCCAGTTTGCAATTTCTGTGGAAGATGAACAGGAATAGGGAGAACCAATGAGAGACTAGCTGGAGGTGTCTGGACGGGCAAATTTAACTCTCATTTCCCACCAGGAAGAGGAAATAACCAAAGGCTCAGCGTGCCGTGCCGGAACCAGGTTAGGGCCTGAAGCCATCCTGCGGTGTTGCGGCCAGGTCACAAGAAAGCGAGTTGAAGAAAGGAGCTCAGGGGCACTGTAATTCACAAACCTGCAGAGTTATAAAAGACAGCTATCGTCCAAAAATATACTGAAGTAAGGCTGCCAAGAGGACTTGAAAGCGGGGAGAATTGCAGGAAACCGATTTCAGGAGGTAGACTGGAATTGCATTGAAAGCATAGGAAAAGAGGCAGAACGTCCACAATGATGCACTTGGCCAAAAAGGGCGTATGCGTTTTTTCCTGAATATATTCAGGAAAAAACGCATACGCCCTTTTTGGCCAACCAAGCAAGCTTTCAAAGGAAATCTGCACTACAATGAAGTCTCACTTCCCCCCGGTCAAAAGGGCCATCTGAAAAAAGTGTGAAATCCAGAAAGGCAGGACAGGCCATGGAGAAGTGGGAGCCTTGTTATGCTGATGGGCGGGATGTAAATTGCCAACAGACACTCAGGAGAAGTGTATGGTGTTTCCTGAAACATCTAAAAAACAAAGCAACAGAGCCTAGGGCACTTCCACTTATGGTCCTATAGCTTAGGGAAATTAAAATCAAAAAGACACAGCCACCCCAAAATTTGGAACGGCTCTGTTTACAAGAACCTCGTTTACAGTACATGTTCAACATCGCAGAAAGTGAAAAATGGATAAAGAAGTTGTGGTATTTACTTACAAAGCAATATCACTCAGCAATGAAATCTATGTCATCAGGCCGTTAGCAGCACAATGAGTGGATTCAGGTATGATGATTCTAACTGAAATAAGTCACACAGAAAAAGAAACATCATAAGATATCAGTAATACACGGAATGTAAACTTGGCTACACAGGAACTGAATTCCAAAACAGAACAGGGTCTCAAATTTAGAAAACCAACTTATGCTTGCTTAAGGGGAAAGGTGAGTTGGGGTGCTGCATAAAACCAGAGATTGAAATGAGCACAGATAAAGTTCCTTAAGCCAAATATGGAATAGACAAGAGCTACTCCTTGCTCAACGAAATGGACTCAACACCCCATATTAAACGCCTAAGAATGTACCTGACGAGTAAGTATCTTAAAACCTATGGATTGCTATGTGTCCGAAAGAGAATCAAGCATGTGTACAGGGGCATAAACGCAGCAGTGATAGGATTGTAGAGGTTCGGTGAGCAAATGAAGACCCTTTGAAGTCATATTGCATGGTACCCATTCCACGGGTCTCAACTCTCCAGGTTTAAGGTATTCTTCCTTCAGCTAAAACATGCATGTGGAACCCAGAGTATGATCAACCATGTGATCGTGAGACGTGTTCAAATATGTCTCAGTTTTCGTACCCTGGTACTCGGGTGCAACATTCCAGACGCTTTACTAACACTCTCCCGACTTGTAGAGTCAGTCCCTTTAACCTCCTGTTTGGCCCAGTTTGCAATTTCTGCAGAAGATGAACAGGAATAGCGAGAACCAATGAGAGACTAGCTGGAGGTGTCTGGACGGGCAAATTTAACTCTCATTTCCCACCAGGAAGAGGAATTAACCAAAGGCTCAGCGTGCCGTGCTGGAACCAGATTAGGGCCTGAAGCCATCCTGCGGTGTTGCGGCCAGCTCACAAGAAAGCGAGTTGAAGAAAGGAGCTCAGGGGCACTGTAATTCACAAACCTGCAGAGTTATAAATGACAGCTATCGTCCAAAAATATACTGAAGTAAGGCTGCCAAGAGGACTTGAAAGCGGGGCAGAATTGCAGGAAACCGATTTCAGGAGGTAGACTGGAATTGCATTGAAAGCATAGGAAAAGAGGCAGAGCGTCCACAATGATGCACTTGGCCAAAAAGGGCGTATGCGTTTTTTCCTGAATATATTCAGGAAAAAACGCATACGCCCTTTTTGGTCAACCAAGCAAACTTGCAAAGGAAATCTGCACTACAATGAAGTCTCACTTCCCCCCGGTCAAAAGGGCCATCTGAAAAATGTGTAAAATTCAGAAAGGCAGGACAGGCCATGGAGAACTGGGAGCCTTGTTATGCTGATGGGCGGGATGTAAATTGCCAACAGACACTCGGGAGAAGTGTATGGTGTTTCCTGAAACATCTAAAAAACAAAGCAACAGAGCATAGGGCACTTCCTCTTATGGTCCTATAGCTTAGGGAAATTAAAATCAAAAAGACACAGCCACCCCAAAGTTTGGGACGGCTTTGTTTACAAGACCCTCGGTTATGGTACAAGTTCAATATCGCAGAAAGTGAAAAATGGATAAAGAAGTTGTGGTACTTACGTACAATGCAGTATCAATCAGCAATGAAATATATGTCATCAGGCCCGTAGCAGCATAATGAGTGGATTCAGGTACGATGATTCTAACTGAAATAAGTCACACAGAAAAAGAAACATCATAAGATATCACTAATACAAGGAATCTAATCTTGGCTACACAGGAACTGAATTCCAAAACAGAACAGGATCTCAAATTTAGAAAACCAACTTATGCTTGCTTAAGGGGAAAGGTGAGTTGGGGTGCTGCATAAAACGAGAGATTGAAATGAGCACAGATAAAGTTCCTTAAGCCAAATACGGAATAGACAAGAGCTACTCCTTGCTCAACGAAATGGACTCAACACCCCATATTAAACGCCTAAGAATGTACCTGACTATTAAGTATCTTAAAACCTATGGATTGCTATGTCTCCGAAAGAGAATCAAGCATGTGTACAGGGGCATAAACGCGGCAGTGATAGGATTGGAGAGGTTCGGTGAGCAAATGAAGACCCTTTGAAGGCATATTGCATGGTACCCATTCCACGGGTCTCAACTCTCCAGGTTTAAGGTATTCTTCCTTCAGCTAAAACATGCATGTGGAACCCAGAGTATGATCAACCGTGTGATCGGGATACGTGTTCAAATATGTCTCAGTTTTGGTCCCCTGGTACTTGGGTGCAACATTCCAGACACTTTACTAACACTCTCCCGACTTGGAGAGTCAGTCCCTTTAACCTCCTGTTTGGCCCAGTTTGCAATTTCTGCGCAAGATGAACAGGAATAGCGAGAACCAATGAGAGACTAGCTGGAGGTTTCTGAACGGGCAAATTTAACTCTCATTTCCCACCAGGAAGACGAATTAACCAAAGGCTCAGCGTGCCGTGCCGGAACCAGATTAGGGCCCGAAGCCACCCTGCGGTGTTGCGGCCAGCTCACAAGAAAGCGAGTGGAAGAAAGGAGCTCAGGGGCACTGTAATTCACAAACCTGCAGAGTTATAAATGACAGCTATCGTCCAAAAATATACTGAAGCAAGGCTGCCAAGAGGACTGGAAAGCGGGGCAGAATTGCAGGAAACCAATTTCAGGAGGTAGACTGGAATTGCATTGAAAGCATAGGAAAAGAGGCAGAACGTCCACAATGATGCACTTGGCCAAAAAGGGCGTATGCGTTTTTTTCCTGAATATATTCAGGAAAAAACGCATACGCCCTTTTTGGCCAACCAAATGGTACCCATTCCACGGGTCTCAACTCTCCAGGTTTAAGGTATTCTTCCTTCAGCTAAAACATGCATGTGGAACCTAGAGTATGATCAACCATGTGATCGGGAGACGTGTTCAAATATATCTCAGTTTTCGTACCCTGGTAGTCGGGTGCAACATTCCAGACGCTTTACTAACACTCTCCCCACTTGGAGAGTCAGTCCCTTTAACCTCCTGTTTGGCCCAGTTTGCAATTTCTGCGGAAGATGAAGAGGAATAGCGAGAACCAATGGGAGACTAGCTGGAGGTGTCTGGACGGGCAAATTTAGCTCTCATTTCCCACCAGGAAGAGGAATTAACCAAAGGCTCAGTGTGCCGTGCCGGAAACAGATTAGGGTCTGAAGCCATCCTGTGGTGTTACGGCCAGGAGACAAGAAAGCGAGTTGAAGAAAGGAGCTCAGGGGCACTGTAATTCACAAACCTGCAGAGTTATAAATGACAGCTATCGTCCAAAAATAGACTGAAGTAAGGCTGCCAAGAGGACTTGAAAGCGGGGCAGAATTGCAGGAAACCAATTTCAGGAGGTAGACTGGAATTGCATTGAAAGCATAGGAAAAGAGGCAGAAGGTCCACAATGATGCACTTGGCCAAAAATGGCATATGCGTTTTTTCCTGAATATATTCAGGAAAAAACGCATACGCACTTTTTGGCCAACCAAGCAAACTTGCAAAGGAAATCTGCACAACAATGAAGTCTCACTTCCCCCCAGTCAAAAGGGCCATCTGAAAAAAGTGTAAAATCCAGAAAGGCAGGACAGACCATGGAGAACTGGGAGCCTTGTTATGCTGATGGGCGGGATGTAAATTGCCAACAGACACTCGGGAGAAGTGTATGGTGTTTCCTGAAACATCTAAAAAACAAAGCAACAGAGCCTAGGGCACTTCCACTTATGGTCCTATAGCTTAGGGAAATTAAAATCAAAAAGACACAGCCACGCCAAAGTTTGGGACGCCTCTGTTTACAAGAACCTCGTTTACCGTACAAGTTCAATATCACAGAAAGTGAAAAATGGATAAAGAACTTGTGGTACTTACGTACAATGCAGTATCACTCAGCAATGAAATCTATGTCATCAGGCCCGTAACAGCATAATGTGTGGATTCAGGTACGATGATTCTAACTGAAATAAGTCACACAGAAAGAGAAACATCATAAGATATCACTAATACACGGAATGTAAACTTGGCTACACAGGAACTGAATTACAGAACAGAACAGGGTCTCAAATTTAGAAAAGCAACTTATGCTTGCTTAAGGGGAAAGGTGAGTTGGGGTGCTGCATAAAACCAGAGATTGAAATGAGCACAGATAAAGTTCCTTAAGCCAAATATGGAACAGACAAGAGCTACTCCTTGCTCAACGAAATGGACTCAACACCGCATATTAAACGCCTAAGAATGTACCTGACTAGTAAGTATCTTAAAACCTATGGATTGCTATGTCTCCGAAAGAGAATCCAGAATGTGTACAGGGGCATAAACGCAGCAGTGATAGGATTGGAGAGGTTCGGTGAGCAAATGAAGACCCTTTGAAGTCATACTGCATGGTACCCATTCCACGGGTCTCAAATCTCCAGGTTTAAGGTATTCTTCCTTCAGCTAAAACATACATGTGGAACCCAGAGTATGATCAACCATGTGAACGGGAGACGTGTTCAAATATATCTCAGTTTTCCTCCCCTGGTACTCGGGTGCAACATTCCAGACGCTTTACTAACACTCTCCCCACTTGGAGAGTCAGCGCCTTTAACCTCCTGTTTGGCCCACTTTGCAATTTCTGCGGGAGATGAACAGGAATAGGGAGAACCAATGAGAGACTAGCTGGAGGTGTCTGGACGGGCAAATTTAACTCTCATTTCCCACCAGGAAGAGGAATTAACCAAAGGCTCAGTGTGCCGTGCCGGAACCAGATTAGGGCCTGAAGCCATTCTGCGGTGTTGCGGCCAGCTCACAAGAGAGCGAGATGAAGAAAGGAGCTCAGGGGCACTGTAATTCACAAACCTGCAGAGTTATAAATGACAGCTATCGTCCAAAAATATACTGAAGTAAGGCTGCCAAGAGGACTTGAAAGCGGGGCAGAATTGCAGGAAACCGATTTCAGGAGGTAGACTGGAATTGCATTGAAAGCATAGGAAAAGAGGCAGAACGTCCACAATGATGCACTTGGCCAAAAAGGGCGTATGCGTTTTTTCCTGAATATATTCAGGAAAAAACGCATACGCCCTTTTTGGCCAACCAAGCAAGCTTGCAAAGGAAATCTGCACTACAATGAAGTCTCACTTCCCCCCGGTCAAAAGGGCCATCTGAAAAAAGTGTAAAATCCAGAAAGGCAGGACAGGCCATGGAGAACTGGGAGCCTTGTTATGCTGATGGGCGGGATGTAAATTGCCAACAGACACTTGGGAGAAGTGTACGATGTTTCCTAAAACATCTAAAAAACTAAACAACAGAGACTAGGGCACTGCCACTTATGGTCCTATAGCTTAGGGAAATTAAAATCAAAAAGACACAGCCACCCCTAAGTTTGGGACTCCTCTGTTTACAAGAACCTCGTTTACCGTACAAGTTCAATATCACAGAAAGTGAAAAATGGATAAAGAACTTGTGGTACTTACGTACAATGCAGTATCACTCAGCAGTGAAATCTATGTCATCAGGCCCGTAGCAGCATAATGAGTGGATTCAGGTACGATGATTCTAACTGAAATAAGTCACACAGAAAAAGAAACATCATAAGATATCACTAATACACGGAATGTAAACTTGGCTCCACAGGAACTGAATTCCAAAACAGAACAGGGTCTCAAATTTAGAAAACCAACTTATGCTTGCTTAAGGGGAAAGGTGAGTTGGGGTGCTGCATAAAACCAGAGATTGAAATGAGCACAGATAAAGTTCCTTAAGCCAAATATGGAATAGACAAGAGCTACTCCTTGCTCAACGAAATGGACTCAACACCCCATATTAAACGCCTAAGAATGTACCTGACTAGTAAGTATCTTAAAACCTATGGATTGCTATGTCTCCAAAAGAGAATCAAGCGTGTGTACAGGGGCATAAACGCAGCAGTGATAGGATTGGAGAGGTTCAGTGAGCAAATGAAGACCCTTTGAAGTCATATTTCATGGTACCCATTCCACGGGTCTCAACTCTCCAGGTTTAAGGTATTCTTCCTTCAGCGAAAACATGCATGTGGAACCTAGAGTATGATCAACCATGTGATTGGGAGACGTGTTCAAATATGTCTCAGTTTTCGTACCCTGGTACTCGGGTGCAACATTCCAGACGCTTTACTAACACTCTCCCAACTTGGAGAGTCAGTCCCTTTAACCTCCTGTTTGGCCCAGTTTGCAATTTCTGCGGAAGATAAACAGGAATAGTGAGAACCAATGAGAGGCTAGCTGGAGGTGTCTGGAAGGGCAAATTTAACTCCCATTTCCCACCAGGAAGAGGAATTAACCAAAGGCTCACCGTGCCGTGCCGGAACCAGATTAGGGCCTGAAGCCATCCTGCGGTGTTGCGGCCAGCTCACAAGAGAGCGAGTTGAAGAAAGGAGCTCAGGGGCACTGTAATTCACAAACCTTCAGAGTTATAAATGACAGCTATCGTCCAAAAATATACTGAAGTAAGGCTGCCAAGAGGACTTGAAAGCGGGGCAGAATTGCAGGAAACCGATTTCAGGAGGTAGACTGGAATTGCATTGAAAGCATAGGAAAAGAGGCAGAAGGTCCACAATGATACACTTGGCCAAAAAGGGCGTATGCGTTTTTTCCTGAATATATTCAGGAAAAAACGCATACGCACTTTTTGGAAAACCAAGCAAGCTTGCAAAGGAAATCTGCACTACAATGAAGTCTCACTTCCCCCCGGTCCAAAGGGCCATCTGAAAAAAGTGTGAAATCCAGAAAGGCAGGACAGGCCATGGAGAAGTGGGAGCCTTGTTATGCTGATGGGCGGGATGTAAATTGCCAACAGACACTCAGGAGAAGTGTATGGTGTTTCCTGAAACATCTAAAAAACAAAGCAACAGAGCCTAGGGCACTTCCACTTATGGTCCTATAGCTTAGGGAAATTAAAATCAAAAAGACACAGCCATCCCAAAGTTTGGGACGCATCTGTTTACCAGAACCTCGTTTACCGTACAAGTTCAATATCACAGAAAGTGAAAAATGGATAAGGAACTTGTGGTACTTACGTACAATGCAGTATCACTCAGCAATGAAATCTATGTCATCAGGCCCATAGCAGCATAATGAGTGGATTCAGGTACGATGATTCTAACTGAAATAAGTCACACAGAAAAAGAAACAGCATAAGATATCACTAATACACGGAATGTAAACTTGGCTACACAGGAACTGAATTCCAAAACAGAACAGGGTCTCAAATTTAGAAAACCAACTTATGCTTGCTTAAGGGGAAAGGTGAGTTGGGGTGTTGCATAAAACCAGAGATTGAAATGAGCACAGATAAAGTTCCTTAAGCCAAATATGGAATAGACAAGAGCTACTCCTTGCTCAACGAAATGGACTCAACACCGCATATTAAACACCTAAGAATGTACCTGACTAGTAAGTATCTTAAAACCTATGGATTGCTATGTCTCCAAAAGAGAATCAAGCGTGTGTACAGGGGCATAAACGCAGCAGTGATAGGATTGGAGAGGTTCGGTGAGCAAATGAAGACCCTTTGAAGTCATATTGCATGGTACCCATTCCACGGGTCTCAAATCTCCAGGTTTAAGGTATTCTTCCTTCAGCTAAAACATACATGTGGAACCCAGAGTATGATCAACCATGTGAACGGGAGACGTGTTCAAATATGTCTCAGTTTTCCTCCCCTGGTACTCGGGTGCAACATTCCAGACGCTTTACTAACACTCTCCCCACTTGGAGAGTCAGCACCTTTAACCTCCTGTTTGGCCCACTTTGCAATTTCTGCGGGAGATGAACAGGAATAGGGAGAACCAATGAGAGACTAGCTGGAGGTGTCTGGACGGGCAAATTTAACTCTCATTTCCCACCAGGAAGAGGAAATAACCAAAGGCTCAGCGTGCCGTGCCGGAACCAGATTAGGGCCTGAAGCCATCCTGCGGTGTTGCGGCCAGCTCAAAAGAAAGCGAGTTGAAGAAAGGAGCTCTGGGGCACTGTAATTCACAAACCTGCAGAGTTATAAATGACACCTATCGTCCAAAAATATACTGAAGTAAGGCTGCCAAGAGGACTCGAAAGCGGGGCAGAATTGCAGGAAACCGATTTCAGGAGGTAGACTGGAATTGCATTGAAAGCATAGGAAAAGAGGCAGAACGTCCACAATGATGCACTTGGGCAAAAAGGGCGTATGCGTTTTATCCTGAATATATTCAGGAAAAAACGCATACGCCCTTTTTGGCGAACCAAGCAAGCTTGCAAAGGAAATCTGCACTACAATGAAGTCTCACTTCCCCCCGGTCAAAAGGGCCATCTGAAAAAAGTGTAAAATCCAGAAAGGCAGGACAGGCCATGGAGAACTGGGAGCCTTGTTATGCTGATGGGCGGGATGTAAATTGCCAACAGACACTTGGGAGAAGTGTATGGTGTTTCCTGAAACATCTAAAAAACAAAGCAACAGAGCTAGGGCACTTCCACTTATGGTCCTATAGCTTAGGGAAATTAAAATCAAAAAGACACAGCCACCCCAAAGTTTGGGACGCCTCTGTTTACAAGAACCTGGTTTACAGTACAAGTTCAATATCACAGAAAGTGAAAAATGGATAAAGAACTTGTGGTACTTACGTACAATGCAGTATCACTCAGCAATGAAAACTATGTCATCAGGCCCGTAGCCGCACAATGAGTGGATTCAGGTACGATGATTCTAACTGAAATAAGTCACACAGAAAAAGAAACATCATAAGATATCAGTAATACACAGAATGTAAACTTGGCTACACAGGAACTGAATTACAGAACAGAACATGGTCTCAAATTTAGGAAACCAACTTATGCTTGCTTAAGGGGAAAGGTGAGTTGGGGTGCTGCATAAAACCAGAGATTGAAATGAGCACAGATAAAGTTCCTTAAGCCAAATATGGAATAGACAAGAGCTACTCCTTGCTCAATGAAATGGACTCAACACCGCATATTAAACACCTAAGAATGTACCTGACTAGTAAGTATCTTAAAACCTATGGATTGCTATGTCTCCAAAAGAGAATCAAGCGTGTGTACAGGGGCATAAACGCAGCAGTGATAGGATTGGAGAGGTTCGGTGAGCAAATGAAGACCCTTTGAAGTCATATTGCATGGTACCTATTCCACGGGTCTCAACTCTCCAGGTTTAAGGTATTCTTCCTTCAGCTAAAACATGCATGTGGAACCCAGAGTATGATCAACCATGTGAACGGGAGACGTGTTCAAATATGTCTCAGTTTTCCTCCCCTGGTACTCGGGTGCAACATTCCAGACGCTTTACTAACACTCTCCCCACTTGGAGACTCAGCGCCTTTAACCTCCTGTTTGGCCCACTTTGCAATTTCTGCGGGAGATGAACAGGAATAGGGAGAACCAATGAGAGACTAGCTGGAGGTGTCTGGACGGGCAAATTTAACTCTCATTTCCCACCAGGAAGAGGAAATAACCAAAGGCTCAGCGTGCCGTGCCGGAACCAGATTAGGGCCTGAAGCCATCCTGCGGTGTTGCGGCCAGCTGAAAAGAAAGCGAGTTGAAGAAAGGAGCTCAGGGGCACTGTAATTCACAAACCTGCAGAGTTATAAATGACAGCTATCGTCCAAAAATATACTGAAGTAAGGCTGCCAAGAGGACTTGAAAGCGGGGCAGAATTGCAGGAAACCGATTTCAGGAGGTAGACTGGAATTGCATTGAAAGCATAGGAAAAGAGGCAGAACGTCCACAATGATGCACTTGGCCAAAAAGGGCGTATGCGTTTTTTCCTGAATATATTCAGGAAAAAACGCATACGCCCTTTTTGGCCAACCAAGCAAGCTTGCAAAGGAAATCTGCACTACAATGAAGTCTCACTTCCCCCCGGTCAAAAGGGCCATCTGAAAAAAGTGTAAAATCCAGAAAGGCAAGACAGGCCATGGAGAACTGGGAGCCTTGTTATGCTGATGGGCGGGATGTAAATTGCCAACAGACACTTGGGAGAAATGTACGGTGTTTCCTGAAACATCTAAAAAACAAAACAACAGAGCCTAGGGCACTTCCACTTATGGTCTTATAGCTTAGGGAAATTAAAATCAAAAAGACACAGCCAGCCCAAAATTTGGAACGGCTCTGTTCACAAGAACCTCGTTTACCATACAAGTTCAGTATCACAGAAAGTGAAAAATGGATAAAGATCTTGTGGTACTTACGTACAATGCAGTATCACTCAGCAATGAAATCTATGTCATCAGGCCCTTAGCAGCACAATGAGTGAATTCAGGTATGATGATTCTAACGGAAATAAGTCACACAGATAAAGAAACATCATAAGATATCAGTAATACACGGAATGTAAACTTGGCTACACAGGAACTGAATTACAGAACACAACATAGTCTCAAATTTAGAAAACCAACTTATGCTTGCTTAAGGGTAAATGTGAGTAGGGGTGCTGCATAAAACCAGAGATTGAAATGAGCACAGATAAAGTTCCTTAAGCCCAATATGGAATAGACAAGAGCTACTCCTTGCTCAAAGAAATGGACTCAACACCCCATATTAAACGCCTAAGAATGTACCTGACTAGTAAGTATCTTAAATCCTATGGATTGCTATGTCTCCGAAAGAGAATCAAGCATGTGTACAGGGCATAAACGCAGCAGTGATAGGATTGGAGAGGTTCGGTGAGCAAATGAAGACCCTTTGAAGTCATATTGCATGGTACCCATTCCACAGGTTTCAACTACCCAGGTTTAAGGTATACTTCCTTCAGCCAAAACATGCGTGTGAAACCTAGAGTATGATCAACCATGTGATCAGGAGACGTGTTCAAATATGTCTCAGTTTTCGTACCCTGGTACTCAGGTGTAACATTCCAGACGCTTTACTAACACTCTCCCGACTTGGAGAGTCAGTCCCTTTAACCTCCTGTTTGGCCCAGTTTGCAATTTCTGCGGAAGATGAACAGGAATAGCGAGAACCAATGAGAGACTAGCTGGAGGTGTCTGGACGGGCAAATTTAACTCTCATTTCCCACCAGGAAGAGGAATTAACCAAAGGCTCAGCGTGCCGTGCCGGAACCAGATTAGGGCCTGAAGCCATCCTGCGGTGTTGCGGCCAGCTCACAAGAAAGCGAGTTGAAGAAAGGAGCTCAGGGGCACTGTAATTCACAAACCTGCAGAGTTATAAATGACAGCTATCGTCCAAAAATATACTGAAGTAAGGCTGCCACGAGGACTTTAAAGCGGGGCAGAATTGCAGGAAACCGATTTCAGGAGGTAGACTGGAATTGCATTGAAAGCATAGGAAAAGAGGCAGAACGTCCACAATGATGCACTTGGCCAAAAAGGGCTTATGCGTTTTTTCCTGAATATATTCAGGAAAAAACGCATACGCACTTTTTGGCCAACCAAGCAAGCATGCAACGGAAATTTGCACTACAATGAAGTCTCACTTCCCCCCGGTCAAAAGGGCCATCTGAAAAAAGTGTAAAATCCAGAAAGGCTGGACAGGCCATGGAGAACTTGAGCCTTGTTATGCTGATGGGCGGGATGTAAATTGCCAACAGACACTCGGGAGAAGTGTATGGTGTTTCCTGAAACATCTAAGAAACAAAGCAACAGAGCCTAGGGCACTTCCACTTATGGTCCTATAGCATAGGGAAATTAAAATCAAAAAGACACAGCCACCCCAAAGTTTGGGACGCCTCTGTTTACAAGAACCTCGTTTACCATACAAGTTCAATATCACAGAAAGTGAAAAATGGATAAAGAACTTGTGGTACTTACGTACAATGCAGTATCACTCAGCAATGAAATCTATGTCATCAGGCCCGTAGCAGCATAAAGAGTGGATTCCGGTACGATGATTCTAACTGAAATAAGTCACACAGAAAAAGAAACATCATAAGATATCAGTAATACACGGAATGTAAACTTGGCTACACAGGAACTGAAATACAGAACAGAACAGGGTCTCAAATTTAGAAAACCAACTTATGCTTGCTTAAGGGTAAACGTGAGTTGGGGTGCTGCATAAAACCAGAGATTGAAATGAGCACAGATAAAGTTCCTTAAGCCAAATATGGAATAGACAAGAGCTACTCCTTGCTCAACGAAATGGACTCAACACCCCATATTAAACGCCTAAGAATGTACCTGACTAGTAAGTATCTTAAAACCTATGGATTGCTATGTCTCCAAAAGAGAATCAAGCGTGTGTACAGGGGCATAAACGCAGCAGTGATAGGATTGGAGAGGTTCAGTGAGCAAATGAAGACCCTTTGAAGTCATATTTCATGGTACCCATTCCACGGGTCTCAACTCTCCAGGTTTAAGGTATTCTTCCTTCAGCGAAAACATGCATGTGGAACCTAGAGTATGATCAACCATGTGATTGGGAGACGTGTTCAAATATGTCTCAGTTTTCGTACCCTGGTACTCGGGTGCAGCATTCCAGACGCTTTACTAACACTCTCCCAACTTGGAGAGTCAGTCCCTTTAACCTCCTGTTTGGCCCAGTTTGCAATTTCTGCGGAAGATAAACAGGAATAGTGAGAACCAATGAGAGACTAGCTGGAGGTGTCTGGAAGGGCAAATTTAACTCCCATTTCCCACCAGGAAGAGGAATTAACCAAAGGCTCAGTGTGCCGTGCCGGAACCAGATTAGGGCCTGAAGCCATCCTGCGGTGTTGCGGCCAGCTCACAAGAGAGCGAGTTGAAGAAAGGAGCTCAGGGGCACTGTAATTCACAAACCTTCAGAGTTATAAATGACAGCTATCGTCCAAAAATATACTGAAGTAAGGCTGCCAAGAGGACTTGAAAGCGGGGCAGAATTGCAGGAAACCGATTTCAGGAGGTAGACTGGAATTGCATTGAAAGCATAGGAAAAGAGGCAGAACGTCCACAATGATACACTTGGCCAAAAAGGGCGTATGCGTTTTTTCCTGAATATATTCAGGAAAAAACGCATACGCCCTTTTTGGAAAACCAAGCAAGCTTGCAAAGGAAATCTGCACTACAATGAAGTCTCACTTCCCCCCGGTCCAAAGGGCCATCTGAAAAAAGTGTGAAATCCAGAAAGGCAGGACAGGCCATGGAGAAGTGGGAGCCTTGTTATGCTAATGGGCGGGATGTAAATTGCCAACAGACACTCAGGAGAAGTGTATGGTGTTTCCTGAAACATCTAAAAAACAAAGCAACAGAGCCTAGGGCACTTCCACTTATGGTCCTATAGCTTAGGGAAATTAAAATCAAAAAGACACAGCCATCCCAAAGTTTGGGACGCCTCTGTTTACCAGAACCTCGTTTACCGTACAAGTTCAATATCACAGAAAGTGAAAAATGGATAAAGAACTTGTGGTACTTACGTACAATGCAGTATCACTCAGCAATGAAATCTATGTCATCAGGCCCATAGCAGCATAATGAGTGGATTCAGGTACGATGATTCTAACTGAAATAAGTCACACAGAAAAAGAAACAGCATAAGATATCACTAATACACGGAATGTAAACTTGGCTACACAGGAACTGAATTCCAAAACAGAACAGGGTCTCAAATTTAGAAAACCAACTTATGCTTGCTTAAGGGGAAAGGTGAGTTGGGGTGTTGCATAAAACCAGAGATTGAAATGAGCACAGATAAAGTTCCTTAAGCCAAATATGGAATAGACAAGAGCTACTCCTTGCTCAACGAAATGGACTCAACACCGCATATTAAACACCTAAGAATGTACCTGACTAGTAAGTATCTTAAAACCTATGGATTGCTATGTCTCCAAAAGAGAATCAAGCGTGTGTACAGGGGCATAAACGCAGCAGTGATAGGATTGGAGAGGTTCGGTGAGCAAATGAAGACCCTTTGAAGTCATATTGCATGGTACCCATTCCACGGGTCTCAAATCTCCAGGTTTAAGGTATTCTTCCTTCAGCTAAAACATACATGTGGAACCCAGAGTATGATCAACCATGTTAACGGGAGACGTGTTCAAATATGTCTCAGTTTTCCTCCCCTGGTACTCGGGTGCAACATTCCAGACGCTTTACTAACACTCTCCCCACTTGGAGAGTCAGCACCTTTAACCTCCTGTTTGGCCCACTTTGCAATTTCTGCGGGAGATGAACAGGAATAGGGAGAACCAATGAGAGACTAGCTGGAGGTGTCTGGACGGGCAAATTTAACTCTCATTTCCCTCCAGGAAGAGGAAATAACCAAAGGCTCAGCGTGCCGTGCCGGAACCAGATTAGGGCCTGAAGCCATCCTGCGGTGTTGCGGCCAGCTCAAAAGAAAGCGAGTTGAAGAAAGGAGCTCATGGGCACTGTAATTCACAAACCTGCAGAGTTATAAATGACACCTATCGTCCAAAAATATACTGAAGTAAGGCTGCCAAGAGGACTCGAAAGCGGGGCAGAATTGCAGGAAACCGATTTCAGGAGGTAGACTGGAATTGCATTGAAAGCATAGGAAAAGAGGCAGAACGTCCACAATGATGCACTTGGGCAAAAAGGGCGTATGCGTTTTATCCTGAATATATTCAGGAAAAAACGCATACGCCCTTTTTGGCGAACCAAGCAAGCTTGCAAAGGAAATCTGCACTACAATGAAGTCACACTTCCCCCCGGTCAAAAGGGCCATCTGAAAAAAGTGTAAAATCCAGAAAGGCAGGACAGGCCATGGAGAACTGGGAGCCTTGTTATGCTGATGGGCGGGATGTAAATTGCCAACAGACACTTGGGAGAAGTGTATGGTGTTTCCTGAAACATCTAAAAAACAAAGCAACAGAGCTAGGGCACTTCCACTTATGGTCCTATAGCTTAGGGAAATTAAAATCAAAAAGACACAGCCACCCCAAAGTTTGGGACGCCTCTGTTTACAAGAACCTGGTTTACAGTACAAGTTCAATATCACAGAAAGTGAAAAATGGATAAAGAACTTGTGGTACTTACGTACAATGCAGTATCACTCAGCAATGAAAACTATGTCATCAGGCCCGTAGCCGCACAATGAGTGGATTCAGGTACGATGATTCTAACTGAAATAAGTCACACAGAAAAAGAAACATCATAAGATATCAGTAATACACAGAATGTAAACTTGGCTACACAGGAACTGAATTACAGAACAGAACATGGTCTCAAATTTAGGAAACCAACTTATGCTTGCTTAAGGGTAAAGGTGACTTGGGGTGCTGCATAAAACCAGAGATCGAAATGAGCACAGATAAAGTTCCTTAAGCCAAATATGGAATAGACAAGAGCTACTCCTTGCTCAACGAAATGGACTCAACACCGCATATTAAACGCCTAAGAATGTACCTGACTAGTAAGTATCTTAAAACCTATGGATTGCTATGTCTCCAAAAGAGAATCAAGCGTGTGTACAGGGGCATAAACGCAGCAGTGATAGGATTGGAGAGGTTCAGTGAGCAAATAAAGACCCTTTGAAGTCATATTGCATGGTACCCATTCCACGGGTCTCAACTCTCCAGGTTTAAGGTATTCTTCCTTCAGCTAAAACATGCATGTGGAACCCAGAGTATGATCAACCATGTGAACGGGAGACGTGTTCAAATATGTCTCAGTTTTCGTACCCTGGTACTCGGGTGCAACATTCCAGATGCTTTACTAACACTCTCCCCACTTGTAGAGTCAGCGCCTTTAACCTCCTGTTTGGCCCAGTTTGCAATTGCTGCGGAAGATGAACAGGAATAGCGAGAACCAATGAGAGACTAGCTGGAGGTGTCTGGACGGGCAAATTTAACTCTCATTTCCCACCAGGAAGAGGAAATAACCAAAGGCTCAGTGTGCCGTGCCGGAACCAGATTAGGGCCTGAAGCCATCCTGCGGTGTTGCGGCCAGCTCAAAAGAAAGCGAGTTGAAGAAAGGAGCTCAGGGGCACTGTAATGCACAAACCGGCAGAGTTATAAATGACAGCTATCTTCCAAAAATATACTGAAGTAAGGCTGCCAAGAGGACTTGAAAGCGGGGCAGAATTGCAGGAAACCGATTTCAGGAGGTAGACTGGAATTGCATTGAAAGCATAGGAAAAGAGGCAGAACGTCCACAATGATGCACTTGGCCAAAAAGGGCGTATGCGTTTTTTCCTGAATATATTCAGGAAAAAACGCATACGCCCTTTTTGGCCAACCAAGCAAGCTTGCAAAGGAAATCTGCACTACAATGAAGTCTCACTTCCCCCCGGTCAAAAGGGCCATCTGAAAAAAGTGTAAAATCCAGAAAGGCAGGACAGGCCATGGAGAACTGGGAGCCTTGTTATGCTGATGGGCGGGATGTAAATTGCCACCAGACATTTGGGAGAAGTGTATGGTGTTTCCTGAAACATCTAAAAAACAAAACAACAGAGCCTAGGGCACTTCCACTTATGGTGCTATAGCTTAGGGAAATTAAAATCAAAAAGACACAGCCACCCCTAAGTTTGGGACGCCTCTGTTTACAAGAACATCGTTTACCGTTCAAGTTCAATATCACAGAAAGTGAAAAATGGATAAAGAACTTGTGGTACTTACGTACAATGCAGTATCACTCAGCAATGAAATCTATGTCATCAGGCCCTTAGCAGCATAATGAGTGGATTCAGGTACGATGATTCTAACTGAAATAAGTCACACAGAAAAAGAAACATCATAAGATATCACTAATACACGGAATGTAAACTTGGCTACACAGGAACTGAATTCCAAAACAGAACAGGGTCTCAAATTTAGAAAACCAACTTATGCTTGCTTAAGGGGAAAGGTGAGTTGGGGTGCTGCATAAAACCAGAGATTGAAATGAGCACAGATAAAGTTCCTTAAGCCAAATATGGAATAGACAAGAGCTACTCCTTGCTCAATGAAATGGACTCAACACCGCATATTAAACACCTAAGAATGTACCTGACTAGTAAGTATCTTAAAACCTATGGATTGCTATGTCTCCAAAAGAGAATCAAGCGTGTGTACAGCGGCATAAACGCAGCAGTGATAGGATTGGAGAGGTTCGGTGAGCAAATGAAGACCCTTTGAAGTCATATTGCATGGTACCTATTCCACGGGTCTCAACTCTCCAGGTTTAAGGTATTCTTCCTTCAGCTAAAACATGCATGTGGAACCCAGAGTATGATCAACCATGTGAACGGGAGACGTGTTCAAATATGTCTCAGTTTTCCTCCCCTGGTACTCGGGTGCAACATTCCAGACGCTTTACTAACACTCTCCCCACTTGGAGACTCAGCGCCTTTAACCTCCTGTTTGGCCCACTTTGCAATTTCTGCGGAAGATGAACAGGAATAGGGAGAACCAATGAGAGACTAGCTGGAGGTGTCTGGACGGGCAAATTTAACTCTCATTTCCCACCAGGAAGAGGAAATAACCAAAGGCTCAGCGTGCCGTGCCGGAACCAGATTAGGGCCTGAAGCCATCCTGCGGTGTTGCGGCCAGCTCAAAAGAAAGCGAGTTGAAGAAAGGAGCTCAGGGGCACTGTAATTCACAAACCTGCAGAGTTATAAATGACAGCTATCGTCCAAAAATATACTGAAGTAAGGCTGCCAAGAGGACTTGAAAGCGGGGCAGAATTGCAGGAAACCGATTTCAGGAGGTAGACTGGAATTGCATTGAAAGCATAGGAAAAGAGGCAGAACGTCCACAATGATGCACTTGGCCAAAAAGGGCGTATGCGTTTTTTCCTGAATATATTCAGGAAAAAACGCATACGCCCTTTTTGGCCAACCAAGCAAGCTTGCAAAGGAAATCTGCACTACAATGAAGTCTCACTTCCCCCCGGTCAAAAGGGCCATCTGAAAAAAGTGTAAAATCCAGAAAGGCAAGACAGGCCATGGAGAACTGGGAGCCTTGTTATGCTGATGGGCGGGATGTAAATTGCCAACAGACACTTGGGAGAAATGTACGGTGTTTCCTGAAACATCTAAAAAACAAAACAACAGAGCCTAGGGCACTTCCACTTATGGTCCTATAGCTTAGGGAAATTAAAATCAAAAAGACACAGCCAGCCCAAAATTTGGAACGGCTCTGTTCACAAGAACCTCGTTTACCATACAAGTTCAGTATCACAGAAAGTGAAAAATGGATAAAGATCTTGTGGTACTTACGTACAATGCAGTATCACTCAGCAATGAAATCTATGTCATCAGGCCCTTAGCAGCACAATGAGTGAATTCAGGTATCATGATTCTAACGGAAATAAGTCACACAGATAAAGAAACATCATAAGATATCAGTAATACACGGAATGTAAACTTGGCTACACAGGAACTGAATTACAGAACACAACATGGTCTCAAATTTAGAAAACCAACTTATGCTTGCTTAAGGGTAAATGTGAGTAGGGGTGCTACATAAAACCAGAGATTGAAATGAGCACAGATAAAGTTCCTTAAGCCAAATATGGAATAGACAAGAGCTACTCCTTGCTCAAAGAAATGGACTCAACACCCCATATTAAACGCCTAAGAATGTACCTGACTAGTAAGTATCTTAAATCCTATGGATTGCTATGTCTCCAAAAGAGAATCAAGCATGTGTACAGGGCATAAACGCAGCAGTGATAGGATTGGAGAGGTTCGGTGAGCAAATGAAGACCCTTTGAAGTCATATTGCATGGTACCCATTCCACAGGTTTCAACTACCCAGGTTTAAGGTATACTTCCTTCAGCCAAAACATGCGTGTGAAACCTAGAGTATGATCAACCATGTGATCAGGAGACGTGTTCAAATATGTCTCAGTTTTCGTACCCTGGTACTCAGGTGTAACATTCCAGACGCTTTACTAACACTCTCCCGACTTGGAGAGTCAGTCCCTTTAACCTCCTGTTTGGCCCAGTTTGCAATTTCTGCGGAAGATGAACAGGAATAGCGAGAACCAATGAGAGACTAGCTGGAGGTGTCTGGACGGGCAAATTTAACTCTCATTTCCCACCAGGAAGAGGAATTAACCAAAGGCTCAGCGTGCCGTGCCGGAACCAGATTAGGGCCTGAAGCCATCCTGCGGTGTTGCGGCCAGCTCACAAGAAAGCGAGTTGAAGAAAGGAGCTCAGGGGCACTGTAATTCACAAACCTGCAGAGTTATAAATGACAGCTATCGTCCAAAAATATACTGAAGTAAGGCTGCCAAGAGGACTTTAAAGCGGGGCAGAATTGCAGGAAACCGATTTCAGGAGGTAGACTGGAATTGCATTGAAAGCATAGGAAAAGAGGCAGAACGTCCACAATGATGCACTTGGCCAAAAAGGGCGTATGCGTTTTTTCCTGAATATATTCAGGAAAAAACGCATACGCCCTTTTTGGCCAACCAAGCAAGCTTGCAAAGGAAATCTGCACTACAATGAAGTCTCACTTCCCCCCGGTCAAAAGGGCCATCTGAAAAAAGTGTGAAATCCAGAAAGGCAGGACAGGCCATGGAGAAGTGGGAGCCTTGTTATGCTGATGGGCGGGATGTAAATTGCCAACAGACACTCAGGAGAAGTGTATGGTGTTTCCTGAAACATCTAAAAAACAAAGCAACAGAGCCTAGGGCACTTCCACTTATGGTCCTATAGCTTAGGGAAATTAAAATCAAAAAGACACAGCCACCCCAAAGTTTGGGACGCCTCTGTTTACCAGAACCTCGTTTACCGTACAAGTTCAATATCACAGAAAGTGAAAAATGGATAAAGAACTTGTGGTACTTACGTACAATGCAGTATCACTCAG
This sequence comes from Delphinus delphis, assembly GCF_949987515.2. Classification (NCBI taxonomy): domain Eukaryota; kingdom Metazoa; phylum Chordata; class Mammalia; order Artiodactyla; family Delphinidae; genus Delphinus; species Delphinus delphis. The sequence continues at coordinate 329,715 of NW_027192857.1, forward strand.
CAATGAAATCTATGTCATCAGGCCCATAGCAGCATAATGAGTGGATTCAGGTATGATGATTCTAACTGAAATAAGTCACACAGAAAAAGAAACATCATAAGATATCAGTAATACACGGAATGTAAACTTGGCTACACAGGAACTGAATTCCAAAACAGAACAGGGTCTCAAATTTAGAAAACCAACTTATGCTTGCTTAAGGGGAAAGGTGAGTTGGGGTGCTGCATAAAACCAGAGATTGAAAAGAGCACAGATAAAGTTCCTTAAGCCAAATATGGAATAGACAAGAGCTACTCCTTGCTCAACGAAATGGACTCAACACCGCATATTAAACGCCTAAGAATGTACCTGACTAGTAAGTATCTTAAAACCTATGGATTGCTATGTCTCCAAAAGAGAATCAAGCATGTGTACAGGGGCATAAACGCAGCAGTGATAGGATTGGAGAGGTTCGGTGAGCAAATGAAGACCCTTTGAAGTCATATTGCATGGTACCCATTCCACGGGTCTCAACTCTCCAGGTTTAAGTTATTCTTCCTTAAGGTAAAACATGCATGTGGATCCCAGAGTATGATCAACCGTGTGAACGGGAGACGTGTTCAAATATGTCTCAGTTTTCGTACCCTGGTACTCGGGTGCAACATTCCAGACGCTTTACTAACACTCTCCCCACTTGGAGAGTCAGCGCCTTTAACCTCCTGTTTGGCCCAGTTTGCAATTTCTGCGGAAGATAAACAGGAATAGTGAGAACCAATGAGAGACTAGCTGGAGGTTTCTGGAAGGGCAAATTTAACTCCCATTTCCCACCAGGAAGAGGAATTAACCAAAGGCTCAGCCTGCCGTGCCGGAACCAGATTAGGGCCTGAAGCCATCCTGCGGTGTTGCGGCCAGCTCACAAGAAAGCAAATTGAAGAAAGGAGCTCAGGGGCACTGTAATTCACAAACCTGCAGAGTTATAAATGACAGCTATCGTCCAAAAATATACTGAAGTAAGGGTGCCAAGAGGACTTGAAAGCGGGGCAGAATTGCAGGAAACCGATTTCAGGAGGTAGACTGGAATTGCATTGAAAGCATAGGAAAAGAGGCAGAACGTCCACAATGATGCACTTGGCCAAAAAGGGCGTATGCGTTTTTTCCTGAATATATTCAGGAAAAAACGCATACGCCCTTTTTGGCCAACCAAGCAAGCTTGCAAAGGAAATCTGCACTACAATGAAGTCTCACTTCCCCCCGGTCAAAAGGGCCATCTGAAAAAAGTGTAAAATCCAGAAAGGCAGGACAGGCCATGGAGAACTGGGAGCCTTGTTATGCTGATGGGCGGGATGTAAATTGCCAACAGCCACTCGGGAGAAGTGTATGGTGTTTCCTGAAACATCTAAAAAACAAAGCAACAGAGCCTAGGGCACTTCCACTTATGGTCCTATAGCTTAGGGAAATTAAAATCAAAAAGACACAGCCACCCCAAAGTTTGGGACGCCTCTGTTTACCAGAACCTCGTTTACCGTACAAGTTCAATATCACAGAAAGTGAAAAATGGATAAAGAACTTGTGGTACTTACGTACAATGCAGTATCACTCAGCAATGAAATCTATGTCATCAGGCCCATAGCAGCATAATGAGTGGATTCAGGTACGATGATTCTAACTGAAATAAGTCACACAGAAAAAGAAACATCATAAGATATCACTAATACACGGAATGTAAACTTGGCTACACAGGAACTAAATTCCAAAACAGAACAGGGTCTCAAATTTAGAAAACCAACTTATGCTTGCTTAAGGGGAAAGGTGAGTTGGGGTGCTGCATTAAACCAGAGATTGAAATGAGCACAGATAAAGTTCCTTAAGCCAAATATGGAATAGACAAGAGCTACTCCTTGCTCAACGAAATGGACTCAACACCGCATATTAAACACCTAAGAATGTACCTGACTAGTAAGTATCTTAAAACCTATGGATTGCTATGTCTCCAAAAGAGAATCAAGCGTGTGTACAGGGGCATAAACGCAGCAGTGATAGGATTGGAGAGGTTCGGTGAGCAAATGAAGACCCTTTGAAGTCATATTCCATGGTACCCATTCCACGGGTCTCAACTCTCCAGGTTTAAGGTATTCTTCCTTCAGCTAAAATATACATGTGGAACCCAGAGTATGATCAACCATGTGAACGGGAGACGTGTTCAAATATGTCTCAGTTTTCGTACCCTGGTACTCGGGTGCAACATTCCAGACGCTTTACTAACACTCTCCCCACTTGGAGAGTCAGCGCCTTTAACCTCCTCTTTGGCGCACTTTGCAATTTCTGCGGGAGATGAACAGGAATAGGGAGAACCAATGAGAGACTAGCTGGAGGTGTCTGGACGGGCAAATTTAACTCTCATTTCCCACCAGGAAGAGGAAATAACCAAAGGCTCAGCTTGCCGTGCCGGAACCAGATTAGGGCCTGAAGCCATCCTGCGGTGTTGCGGCCAGCTCAAAAGAAAGCGAGTTGAAGAAAGGAGCTCAGGGACACTGTAATTCACAAACCTGCAGAGTTATAAATGACAGCTATCGTCCAAAAATATACTGAAGTAAGGCTGCCAAGAGGACTTGAAAGCGGGGCAGAATTGCAGGAAACCGATTTCAGGAGGTAGACTGGAATTGCATTGAAAACATAGGAAAAGAGGCAGAACGTCCACAATGATGCACTTGGGCAAAAAGGGCGTATGCGTTTTATCCTGAATATATTCAGGAAAAAACGCATACTCCCTTTTTGGCGAACCAAGCAAGCTTGCAAAGGAAATCTGCACTACAATGAAGTCTCACTTCCCCCCGGTCAAAAGGGCCATCTGAAAAAAGTGTAAAATCCAGAAAGGCAGGACAGGCCATGGAGAACTGGGAGCCTTGTTATGCTGATGGGCGGGATGTAAATTGCCAACAGACACTTGGGAGAAGTGTATGGTGTTTCCTGAAACATCTAAAAAACAAAGCAACAGAGCTAGGGCACTTCCACTTATGGTCCTATAGCTTAGGGAAATTAAAATCAAAAAGACACAGCCACCCCAAAGTTTGGGACGCCTCTGTTTACAAGAACCTGGTTTACAGTACAAGTTCAATATCACAGAAAGTAAAAAATGGATAAAGAACTTGTGGTACTTACGTACAATGCAGTATCACTCAGCAATGAAAACTATGTCATCAGGCCCGTAGCCGCACAATGAGTGGATTCAGGTATGATGATTCTAACTGAAATAAGTCACACAGAAAAAGAAACATCATAAGATATCAGTAATACACAGAATGTAAACTTGGCTACACAGGAACTGAATTACAGAACAGAACATGGTCTCAAATTTAGGAAACCAACTTATGCTTGCTTAAGGGTAAAGGTGACTTGGGGTGCTGCATAAAACCAGAGATCGAAATGAGCACAGATAAAGTTCCTTAAGCCAAATATGGAATAGACAAGAGCTACTCCTTGCTCAACGAAATGGACTCAACACCGCATATTAAACGCCTAAGAATGTACCTGACTAGTAAGTATCTTAAAACCTATAGATTGCTATGTCTCCAAAAGAGAATCAAGCGTGTGTACAGGGGCATAAACGCAGCAGTGATAGGATTGGAGAGGTTCAGTGAGCAAATGAAGACCCTTTGAAGTCATATTGCATGGTACCCATTTCACGGGTCTCAACTCTCCAGGTTTAAGGTATTCTTCCTTCAGCTAAAACATGCATGTGGAACCCAGAGTATGATCAACCATGTGAACGGGAGACGTGTTCAAATATGTCTCAGTTTTCGTACCCTGGTACTCGGGTGCAACATTCCAGACGCTTTACTAACACTCTCCCCACTTGGAGAGTCAGCGCCTTTAACCTCCTGTTTGGCCCAGTTTGCAATTGCTGCGGAAGATGAACAGGAATAGCGAGAACCAATGAGAGACTAGCTGGAGGTGTCTGGACGGGCAAATTTAACTCTCATTTCCCACCAGGAAGAGGAAATAACCAAAGGCTCAGCGTGCCGTGCCGGAACCAGATTAGGGCCTGAAGCCATCCTGCGGTGTTGCGGCCAGCTCAAAAGAAAGCGAGTTGAAGAAAGGAGCTCAGGGGCACTGTAATTCACAAACCTGCAGAGTTATAAATGACAGCTATCGTCCAAAAATATACTGAAGTAAGGCTGCCAAGAGGACTTGAAAGCGGGGCAGAATTGCAGGAAACCGATTTCAGGAGGTAGACTGGAATTGCATTGAAAGCATAGGAAAAGAGGCAGAACGTCCACAATGATGCACTTGGCCAAAAAGGGCGTATGCGTTTTATCCTGAATATATTCAGGAAAAAACGCATACTCCCTTTTTGGCGAACCAAGCAAGCTTGCAAAGGAAATCTGCACTACAATGAAGTCTCACTTCCCCCCGGTCAAAAGGGCCATCTGAAAAAAGTGTAAAATCCAGAAAGGCAGGACAGGCCATGGAGAACTGGGAGCCTTGTTATGCAGATGGGCGGGATGTAAATTGCCAACAGACACTTGGGAGAAGTGTATGGTGTTTCCTGAAACATCTAAAAAACAAAGCAACAGAGCTAGGGCACTTCCACTTATGGTCCTATAGCTTAGGGAAATTAAAATCAAAAAGACACAGCCACCCCAAAGTTTGGGACGCCTCTGTTTACAAGAACCTGGTTTACAGTACAAGTTCAATATCACAGAAAGTAAAAAATGGATAAAGAACTTGTGGTACTTACGTACAATGCAGTATCACTCAGCAATGAAAACTATGTCATCAGGCCCGTAGCCGCACAATGAGTGGATTCAGGTATGATGATTCTAACTGAAATAAGTCACACAGAAAAAGAAACATCATAAGATATCAGTAATACACAGAATGTAAACTTGGCTACACAGGAACTGAATTACAGAACAGAACATGGTCTCAAATTTAGGAAACCAACTTATGCTTGCTTAAGGGTAAAGGTGACTTGGGGTGCTGCATAAAACCAGAGATCGAAATGAGCACAGATAAAGTTCCTTAAGCCAAATATGGAATAGACAAGAGCTACTCCTTGCTCAACGAAATGGACTCAACACCCCATATTAAACGCCTAAGAATGTACCTGACTAGTAAGTATCTTAAAACCTATAGATTGCTATGTCTCCAAAAGAGAATCAAGCGTGTGTACAGGGGCATAAACGCAGCAGTGATAGGATTGGAGAGGTTCAGTGAGCAAATGAAGACCCTTTGAAGTCATATTGCATGGTACCCATTTCACGGGTCTCAACTCTCCAGGTTTAAGGTATTCTTCCTTCAGCTAAAACATGCATGTGGAACCCAGAGTATGATCAACCATGTGAACGGGAGACGTGTTCAAATATGTCTCAGTTTTCGTACCCTGGTACTCGGGTGCAACATTCCAGACGCTTTACTAACACTCTCCCCACTTGGAGAGTCAGCGCCTTTAACCTCCTGTTTCGCCCAGTTTGCAATTGCTGCGGAAGATGAACAGGAATAGCGAGAACCAATGAGAGACTAGCTGGAGGTGTCTGGACGGGCAAATTTAACTCTCATTTCCCACCAGGAAGAGGAAATAACCAAAGGCTCAGCGTGCCGTGCCGGAACCAGATTAGGGCCTGAAGCCATCCTGCGGTGTTGCGGCCAGCTCAAAAGAAAGCGAGTTGAAGAAAGGAGCTCAGGGGCACTGTAATTCACAAACCTGCAGAGTTATAAATGACAGCTATCGTCCAAAAATATACTGAAGTAAGGCTGCCAAGAGGACTTGAAAGCGGGGCAGAATTGCAGGAAACCGATTTCAGGAGGTAGACTGGAATTGCATTGAAAGCATAGGAAAAGAGGCAGAACGTCCACAATGATGCACTTGGCCAAAAAGGGCGTATGCGTTTTTTCCTGAATATATTCAGGAAAAAACGCATACGCCCTTTTTGGCCAACCAAGCAAGCTTGCAAAGGAAATCTGCACTACAATGAAGTCTCACTTCCCCCCGGTCAAAAGGGCCATCTGAAAAAAGTGTAAAATCCAGAAAGGCAGGACAGGCCATGGAGAACTGGGAGCCTTGTTATGCTGATGGGCGGGATGTAAATTGCCAACAGACACTTGGGAGAAGTGTATGGTGTTTCCTGAAACATCTAAAAAACAAAGCAACAGAGCTAGGGCACTTCCACTTATGGTCCTATAGCTTAGGGAAATTAAAATCAAAAAGACACAGCCACCCCAAAGTTTGGGACGCCTCTGTTTACAAGAACCTGGTTTACAGTACAAGTTCAATATCACAGAAAGTAAAAAATGGATAAAGAACTTGTGGTACTTACGTACAATGCAGTATCACTCAGCAATGAAAACTATGTCATCAGGCCCGTAGCCGCACAATGAGTGGATTCAGGTATGATGATTCTAACTGAAATAAGTCACACAGAAAAAGAAACATCATAAGATATCAGTAATACACAGAATGTAAACTTGGCTACACAGGAACTGAATTACAGAACAGAACATGGTCTCAAATTTAGGAAACCAACTTATGCTTGCTTAAGGGTAAAGGTGACTTGGGGTGCTGCATAAAACCAGAGATCGAAATGAGCACAGATAAAGTTCCTTAAGCCAAATATGGAATAGACAAGAGCTACTCCTTGCTCAACGAAATGGACTCAACACCCCATATTAAACGCCTAAGAATGTACCTGACTAGTAAGTATCTTAAAACCTATAGATTGCTATGTCTCCAAAAGAGAATCAAGCGTGTGTACAGGGGCATAAACGCAGCAGTGATAGGATTGGAGAGGTTCAGTGAGCAAATGAAGACCCTTTGAAGTCATATTGCATGGTACCCATTTCACGGGTCTCAACTCTCCAGGTTTAAGGTATTCTTCCTTCAGCTAAAACATGCATGTGGAACCCAGAGTATGATCAACCATGTGAACGGGAGACGTGTTCAAATATGTCTCAGTTTTCGTACCCTGGTACTCGGGTGCAACATTCCAGACGCTTTACTAACACTCTCCCCACTTGGAGAGTCAGCGCCTTTAACCTCCTGTTTGGCCCAGTTTGCAATTGCTGCGGAAGATGAACAGGAATAGCGAGAACCAATGAGAGACTAGCTGGAGGTGTCTGGACGGGCAAATTTAACTCTCATTTCCCACCAGGAAGAGGAAATAACCAAAGGCTCAGCGTGCCGTGCCGGAACCAGATTAGGGCCTGAAGCCATCCTGCGGTGTTGCGGCCAGCTCAAAAGAAAGCGAGTTGAAGAAAGGAGCTCAGGGGCACTGTAATTCACAAACCTGCAGAGTTATAAATGACAGCTATCGTCCAAAAATATACTGAAGTAAGGCTGCCAAGAGGACTTGAAAGCGGGGCAGAATTGCAGGAAACCGATTTCAGGAGGTAGACTGGAATTGCATTGAAAGCATAGGAAAAGAGGCAGAACGTCCACAATGATGCACTTGGCCAAAAAGGGCGTATGCGTTTTTTCCTGAATATATTCAGGAAAAAACGCATACGCCCTTTTTGGCCAACCAAGCAAGCTTGCAAAGGAAATCTGCACTACAATGAAGTCTCACTTCCCCCCGGTCAAAAGGGCCATCTGAAAAAAGTGTAAAATCCATAAAGGCAGGACAGGCCATGGAGAACTGGGAGCCTTGTTATGCTGATGGGCAGGATGTAAATTGCCAACAGACACTTGGGAGAAGTGTATGGTGTTTCCTGAAACATCTAAAAAACAAAACAACAGAGCCTAGGGCACTTCCACTTATGGTCCTATAGCTTAGGGAAATTAAAATCAAAAAGACACAGCCACCCCTAAGTTTGGGACGCCTTTGTTTACAAGAACCTCGTTTACCGTACAAGTTCAATATCACAGAAAGTGAAAAATGGATAAAGAACTTGTGATACTTACGTACAATGCAGTATCACTCAGCAATGAAATCTATGTCATCAGGCCCGTAGCAGCATAATGAGTGGATTCAGGTACGATGATTCTAACTGAAATAAGTCACACAGAAAAAGAAACATCAAAAGATATCACTAATACACGGAATGTAAACTTGGCTACACAGGAACTGAATTCCAAAACAGAACAGGGTCTCAAATTTAGAAAACCAACTTATGCTTGCTTAAGGGGAAAGGTGAGTTGGGCAGCTGCATAAAACCAGAGATTGAAATGAGCACAGATAAAGTTCCTTAAGCCAAATATGGAATAGACAAGAGCTACTCCTTGCTCAACGAAATGGACTCAACACCGCATATTAAACACCTAAGAATGTACCTGACTAGTAAGTATCTTAAAACCTATGGATTGCTAGGTCTCCAAAAGAGAATCAAGCGTGTGTAGAGGGGCATAAACGCAGCAGTGATAGGATTGGAGAGGTTCGGTGAGCAAATGAAGACCCTTTGAAGTCATATTGCATGGTACCCATTACACGGGTCTCAGCTCTCCAGGTTTAAGGTATTCTTCCTTCAGCTAAAACATGCATGTGGAACCCAGAGTATGATCAACCGTGTGAACGGGAGACGTGTTCAAATATGTCTCAGTTTTCCTCCCCTGGTACTCGGGTGCAACATTCCAGACGCTTTACTAACACTCTCCCCACTTGGAGAGTCAGCGCCTTTAACCTCCTGTTTGGCCCAGTTTGCAATTTCTGCGGAAGATGAACAGGAATAGGGAGAACCAATGAGAGACTAGCTGGAGGTGGTTGGACGGGCAAATTTAACTCTCATTTCCCACCAGGAAGAGGAATTAACCAAAGGCTCAGCATGCCGTGCCGGAACCAGATTAGGGCCTGAAGCCATTCTGCGGTGTTGCGGCGAGCTCACAAGAAAGCGAGTTGAAGAAAGGAGCTCAGGGGCACTGTAATTCACAAACCTGCAGAGTTATAAATGACAGCTATCATCCAAAAATATACTGAAGTAAGGCTGCCAAGAGGACTTGAAAGCGGGGCAGAATTGCAGGAAACCGATTTCAGGAGGTAGACTGGAATTGCATTTCAAGCATAGGAAAAGAGGCAGAACGTCCACAATGATGCACTTGGCCAAAAAGGGCGTATGCGTTTTTTCCTGAATATATTCAGGAAAAAACGCATACGCCCTTTTTGGCCAACCAAGCAAGCTTGCAAAGGAAATCTGCACTAAAATGAAGTCTCATATCCCCCCGGTCAAAAGGGCCATCTGAAAAATGTGTAAAATCCAGAAAGGCAGGACAGGCCATGGAGAACTGGGAGCCTTGTTATGCTGATGGGCGGGATGTAAATTGCCAACAGACACTCGGGAGAAGTGTATGGTGTTTCGTGAAACATCTAAAAAACAAAGCAACAGAGCCTAGGGCACTTCCAGTTATGGTCATTTACTTTAGGGAAATTAAAATAAAAAAGACACAGCCACCCCAAAGTTTGGGACGCCTCTGTTTACAAGAACCTCGTTTACCATACAAGTTCAATATCACAGAAAGTGAAAAATGGATAAAGAAATTGTGGTACTTATGTACAATGCAGTATCACTCAGCAATGAAATCTATGTCATCAGGCCCGTAGAAGCATAATGAGTGGATTCAGATACGATGATTCTAACTGAAATAAGTCACACAACAAAGAAACATCAAAAGATATCACTAATACATGGAATGTAAACTTGGCTACACAGGAACTGAATTCCAAAACAGAACAGGGTCTCAAATTTAGAAAACCAACTTATGCTTGCTTAAGGGGAAAGGTGAGTTGGGGTGCTGCATAAAACCAGAGATTGAAATGAGCACAGATAAAGTTCCTTAAGCCAAATATGGAATAGACAAGAGCTACTCCTTGCTCAACGAAATGGACTCAACACCCCATATTAAACGCCTAAGAATGTACCTGACTAGTAAGTATCTTAAAACCTATGGATTGCTATGTCTCCAAAAGAGAATCAAGCGTGTGTACAAGGGCATAAACACAGCAGTGATAGGATTGCAGAGGGTCGGTGAGCAAATGAAGACCCTTTGAAGTCATATTGCATGGTACCCATTCCACGGGTCTCAACTCTCCAGGTTTAAGGTATTCTTCCTTCAGCTAAAACATGCATGTGGAACCCAGAATATGATCAACCGTATGAACGGGAGACGTGTTCAAATATGTCTCAGTTTTCCTCCCCTGGTACTCGGGTGCAACATTCCAGACGCTTTACTAACACTCTCCCCACTTGGAGAGTCAGTCCCTTTAACCTCCTGTTTGGCCCAGTTTGCAATTTCTGCGGAAGATGAACAGGAATAGGGAGAACCAATGAGAGACTAGCTGGAGGTGTCTGGACGGGCAAATTTAACTCTCAATCCCAACAGGAAGAGGAATTAACCAAAGGCTCAGCGTGCCGTGCCAGAACCAGATTAGGGCCTGAAGCCATCCTGCGGTGTTGCGGCCAGCTCACAAGAAAGCGAGTTGAAGAAAGGAGCTCAGGGGCACTGTAATTCACAAACCTGCAGAGTTATAAATGACAGCTATCGTCCAAAAATATACTGAAGTAAGGCTGCCAAGAGGACTTGAAAGTGGGGCAGAATAGCAGGAAACTGATTTCAGGAGGTAGACTGGAATTGCATTGAAAGCATAGGAAAAGAGGCAGAACGTCCACAATGATGCACTTGGCCAAAAAGGGCGTATGCTTTTTTTCCTGAATATAGTCAGGAAAAAACGCATACGCACTTTTTGGCCAACCAAGCAAACTTGCAAAGGAAATCTGCACTACAATGAAGTCTCACTTCCCCCCGGTCAAAAGGGCCATCTGAAAAAAGTGTAAAATTCCGAAAGGCAGGACAGGCCATGGAGAACTGGGAGCCTTGTTATACGGATGGGCGGGATGTAAATTGCCAACAGACACTCGGGAGAAGTGTATGGTGTTTCCTGAAACATCTAAAAAACAAAGCAACAGAGCCTAGGGCACTTCCACTTATGGTCCTATAACTTAGGGAAATTAAAATCAAAAAGACACAGCCACCCCAAAGTTTGGGACGCCTCTGTTTACAAGAACCTCGTTTACCATACAAGTTCAATATCACAGAAAGTGAAAAATGGATAAAGAACTTGTGGTACTTACGCACAATGCAGTATCACTCAGCAATGAAATCTATGTCATCAGGCCCGTAGCAGCATAATGAGTGGATTCAGGTACGATGATTCTATCTGAAATAAGTCACACAGACAAAGAAACATCCTAAGATATCACTAATACACGGAATGTAAACTTGGCTACACAGGAACTGAATTCCAAAACAGAACAGGGTCTCAAATTTAGAAAACCAACTTATGCTTGCTTAAGGGGAAAGGTGAGTTGGGGTGCTGCATAAAACCAGAGATTGAAATAAGTGCAGATAAAGTTCCTTAAGCCAAATATGGAAAAGACAAGAGCTACTCCTTGCTCAACGAAATGGACTCAACACCCCATATTAAACGCCTAAGAATGTACCTGACTAGTAAGTATCTTAAAACCTATGGATTGCTATGTCTCCAAAAGAGAATCAAGCGTGTGTACAGGGGCATAAACGCAGCAGTGATAGGATTGGAGAGGTTCGGTGAGCAAATGAAGACCCTTTGAAGTCATATTGCATGGTACCCATTCCACGGGTCTCAACTCTCCAGGTTTAAGGTATTCTTCCTTCAGCTAAAACATGCATGTGGAACCCAGAGTATGATCAACCGTGTGAACGGGAGACGTGTTCAAATATGTCTCAGTTTTCGTACCCTGGTACTCGGGTGCAACATTCCAGACGCTTTACTCACACTCTCCCCACTTGGAGAGTCAGCGCCTTTAACCTCCTGTTTGGCCCAGTTTGCAATTTCTGCGGAAGATGAACAGGAATAGGGAGAACGAATGAGATACTAGCTGGAGGTGTCTGGACGGGCAAATTTAACTCTCATTTCCCACCAGGAAGAGGAAACCACCAAAGGCTCAGCGTGCGGTGCCGGAACCAGATTAGGGCCTGAAGCCATCCTGCGGTGCTGCGGCCTGCTCAAAAGAAAGCGAGTTGAAGAAAGGAGCTCAGGGGCACTGTAATTCACAAACCTGCAGAGTTATAAATGACAGCTATCGTCCAAAAATATACTGAAGTAAGGCTGCCAAGAGGACTTGAAAGCGGGGCAGAATTGCAGGAAACCGATTTCAGGAGGTAGACTGGAATTGAATTGAAAACATAGGAAAAGAGGCAGAACGTCCACAATGATGCACTTGGCCAAAGAGGGCGTATGCGTTTTTTCCTGAATATATTCAGGAAGAAACGCATACGCCCTTTTTGGCCAACCAAGCAAGCTTGCAAAGGAAATCTGCACTACAATGAAGTCTCACTTCCCCCCGGTCAAAAGGGCCATCTGAAAAAAGTGTAAAATCCAGAAAGGCAGGACAGGCCATGGAGAACTGGGAGCCTTGTTATGCTGATGGGCGGGATGTAAATTGCCAACAGACACTCGGGAGAAGTGTATGGTGTTTCCTGAAACATCTAAGAAACAAAGCAACAGAGCCTAGGGCACTTCCACTTATGGTCCTATAGCTTAGGGAAATTAAAATCAAAAAGACACAGCCACCCCAAAGTTTGGGACGCCTCTGTTTACAAGAACCTCGTTTACCGTACAAGTTCAATATCACAGAAAGTGAAAAATGGATAAAGAACTTGTGGTACTTACGTACAATGCAGTATCACTCAGCAATGAAATCTATGTCATCAGGCCCGTAGCAGCATAATGAGTGGATTCAGGTACGATGATTCTAACTGAAATAAGTCACACAGAAAAAGAAACATCGTAAGATATCTCTAATACAAGGTATGTTAACTTGGCTACACAGGAACTGAATTCCAAAACAGAACAGGGTCTCAAATTTAGAAAACCAACTTATGCTTGCTTAAGGGGAAAGGTGAGTTGGGGTGCTGCATAAAACCAGAGATTGAAATGAGCACAGATAAAGTTCCTTAAGCCAAATATGGAATAGACAAGAGCTACTCCTTGCTCAACGAAATGGACTCAACACCCCATATTAAATGCCTAAGAATGTACCTGACTAGTAAGTATCTTAAAACCTATGGATTGCTATGTCTCCAAAAGAGAATCAAGCGTGTGTACAGGGGCATAAACGCAGCAGTGATAGGATTGGAGAGGTTCGGTGAGCAAATGAAGACCCTTTGAAGTCATATTGCATGGTACCCATTCCACGGGTCTCAACTCTCCAGGTTTAAGGTATTCTTCCTTCAGCTAAAACATGCATGTGGAACCCAGAGTATGATGAATCATGTGAACGGGAGACGTGTTCAAATATGTCTCAGTTTTCCTCCCCTGGTACTCGGGTGCAACATTCCAGATGCTTTACTAACACTCTCCCCACTTGGAGAGTCAGCGCCTTTTACCTCCTGTTTGGCCCAATTTGCAATTTCTGCGGAAGATGAACAGGAATAGGGAGAACCAATGAGAGACTAGCTGGAGGTGTCTGGACGGGCAAATTTAACTCTCATTTCCCACCAGGAAGAGGAAATAACCAAAGGCTCAGCGTGCCGTGCCAGATCCAGATTAGGTCCTGAAGCCATCCTGCGGTGCTGCGGCCTGCTCAAAAGAAAGCGAGTTGAAGAAAGGAGCTCAGGGGCACTGTAATTCACAAACCTGCAGAGTTATAAATGACAGCTATCGTCCAAAAATAGACTGAAGTAAGGCTGCCAAGAGGACTTGAAAGCGGGGCAGAATTGCAGGAAACCGATTTCAGGAGGTAGACTGGAATTGCATTGAAAGCATAGGAAAAGAGGCAGAACGTCCACAATGATGCACTTGGCCAAAAGGGGGTATGCGTTTTTTCCTGAATATATTCAGGAAAAAACGCATACGCCCTTTTTGGCCAACCAAGCAAGCTTGCAAAGGAAATCTGCACTACAATGAAGTCTCACTTCCCCCCGGTCAAAAGGGCCATCTGAAAAAAGTGTAAAATCCAGAAAGGCAGGACAGGCCATGGAGAACTGGGAGCCTTGTTATGCTGATGGGCGGGATGTAAATTGCCAAAAGACACTTGGGAGAAGTATATGATGTTTCCTGAAACATCTAAAAAACAAAGCAACAGAGCCTAGGGCACTTCCACTTATGGTCCTATAGCTTAGGGAAATTAAAATCAAAAAGGCACAGCCACCCCAAAGTTTGGGACGCCTCTGTTTACAAGAACCTCATTTACCGTACAAGTACAATATCACAGAAAGTGAAAAATGGATAAAGAACTTGTGGTACTTACGTATAATGCAGTATCACTCAGCAATGAAATCTATGTCATCAGGCCCGTAGCAGCATAATGAGTGGATTTAGGTACGATGATTCTAACTGAAATAAGTCACACAGAAAAAGAAACATCATAAGATATCACTAATACACGGAATGTAAACTTGGCTACACAGGAACTGAATTCCAAAACAGAACAGGGTCTCAAATTTAGAAAACCAACTTATGCTTGCTTAAGGGTAAAGGTGAGTTGGGGTGCTGCATAAAACCAGAGATTGAAATGAGCACAGATAAAATTCCTTCAGCCAAATATGGAATAGACAAGAGCTACTCCTTGCTCAACGAAATGGACTCAACACCCCATATTAAACGCCTAAGAATGTACCTGACTAGTAAGTATCTTAAAACCTATGGATTGCTATGTCTCCAAAAGAGAATCAAGCGTGTGTACAGGGGCATAAACGCAGCAGTGATAGGATTGGAGAGGTTCAGTGAGCAAATGAAGACCGTTTGAAGTCATATTGCATGGTACCCATTCCACGGGTCTCAACTCTCCAGGTTTAAGGTATTCTTCCTTCAGCTAAAACATGCATGTGGAACCCAGAGTATGATGAATCATGTGAACGGGAGACGTGTTCAAATATGTCTCAGTTTTCCTCCCCTGGTACTCGGGTGCAACATTCCAGACGCTTTACTAACACTCTCCCCACTTGGAGAGTCAGCGCCTTTTACCTCCTGTTTGGCCCAATTTGCAATTTCTGCGGAAGATGAACAGGAATAGGGAGAACCAATGAGAGACTAGCTGGAGGTGTCTGGACGGGCAAATTTAACTCTCATTTCCCACCAGGAAGAGGAAATAACCAAAGGCTCAGCGTGCCGTGCCAGATCCAGATTAGGTCCTGAAGCCATCCTGCGGTGCTGCGGCCTGCTCAAAAGAAAGCGAGTTGAAGAAAGGAGCTCAGGGGCACTGTAATTCACAAACCTGCAGAGTTATAAATGACAGCTATCGTCCAAAAATATACTGAAGTAAGGCTGCCAAGAGGACTTGAAAGCGGGGCAGAATTGCAGGAAACTGATTTCAGGAGGTAGACTGGAATTGCATTGAAAGCATAGGAAAAGAGGCAGAACGTCCACAATGATGCACTTGGCCAAAAAGGGCGTATGCGTTTTTTCCTGAATATATTCAGGAAAAAACGCATACGCCCTTTTTGGCCAACCAAGCAAGTTTGCAAAGGAAATCTGCACTACAATGAAGTCTCACTTCCCCCCGGTCAAAAGGGCCATCTGAAAAAAGTGTAAAATCCAGAAAGGCAAGACAGGCCATGGAGAACTGGGAGCCTTGTTATGCTGATGGGCGGGATGTAAATTGCCAACAGACACTCGGGAGAAGTGTATGGTGTTTCCTGAAACATCTAAGAAACAAAGCAACAGAGCCTAGGGCACTTCCACTTATGGTCCTATAGCTTAGGGAAATTAAAATCAAAAAGACACAGCCACCCCAAAGTTTGGGACGCCTCTGTTTACAAGAACCTCGTTTACCGTACAAGTTCAATATCACAGAAAGTGAAAAATGGATAAAGTACTTGTGGTACTTACATACAATGCAGTATCACTCAGCAATGAAATCTGTGTCATCAGGCCCTTAGCAGCACAATGAGTGGATTCAGGTATGATGATTCTAACTGAAATAAGTCACACAGAAAAAGAAACATCATAAGATATCAGTAATACACGGAATGTAAACTTGGCTACACAGGAACTGAATTCCAAAACAGAACAGGGTCTCAAATTTAGAAAACCAACTTATGCTTGCTTAAGGGGAAAGGTGAGTTGGGGTGCTGCATAAAACCAGAGATTGAAATGAGCACAGATAAAGTTCCTAAAGCCAAATATGGAATAGACAAGAGCTACTCCTTGCTCAACGAAATGGACTCAACACCGCATATTAAACACCTAAGAATGTACCTGACTATTAAGTATCTTAAAACCTATGGATTGCTATGTCTCCAAAAGAGAATCAAGCATGTGTACAGGTGCATAAACGCAGCAGTGATAGGATTGGAGAGGTTCGGTGAGCAAATGAAGACCCTTTGAAGTCATATTGCATGGTACCCATTCCACGGGTCTCAACTCTCCAGGTTTAAGGTATTCTTCCTTCAGCTAAAACATGCATGTGGAACCCAGAGTATGATCAACCATGTGATCGGGAGACGTGTTCAAATATGTCTCAGTTTTCCTCCCCTGGTACTCGGGTGCAACATTCCAGACGCTTTACTAACACTCTCCCCACTTGGAGAGTCAGTCCCTTTAACCTCCTGTTTGGCCCAGTTTGCAATTTCTGTGGAAGATGAACAGGAATAGGGAGAACCAATGAGAGACTAGCTGGAGGTGTCTGGACGGGCAAATTTAACTCTCATTTCCCACCAGGAAGAGGAAACGACCAAAGACTCAGCGTGCCGTGCCAGAAACAGATTAGGGCCTGAAGCCATCCTGAGGTGTTGCGGCCAGCTCAAAAGAAAGCGAGTTGAAGAAAGGAGCTCAGGGGCACTGTAATTCACAAACCTGCAGAGTTATAAATGACAGCTATCGTCCAAAAATAGACTGAAGTAAGGCTGCCAAGAGGACTTGAAAGCGGGGCAGAATTGCAGGAAACCGATTTCAGGAGGTAGACTGGAATTGCATTTCAAGCATAGGAAAAGAGGCAGAATGTCCACAATGATGCACTTGGCCAAAAAGGGGGTATGCGTTTTTTCCTGAATATATTCAGGAAAAAACGCATACGCCCTTTTTGGCTAACCAAGCAAGCTTGCAAAGGAAATCTGCACTACAATGAAGTCTCACTTCCCCCCGGTCAAAAGGGCCATCTGAAAAAAGTGTAAAATCCAGAAAGGCAGGACAGGCCATGGAGAACTGGGAGCCTTGTTATGCTGATGGGCGGGATGTAAATTGCCAAAAGACACTTGGGAGAAGTATATGATGTTTCCTGAAACATCTAAAAAACAAAGCAACAGAGCCTAGGGCACTTCCACTTATGGTCCTATAGCTTAGGGAAATTAAAATCAAAAAGGCACAGCCACCCCAATGTTTGGGACGCCTCTGTTTACAAGAACCTCATTTACCGTACAAGTACAATATCACAGAAAGTGAAAAATTGATAAAGAACTTGTGGTACTTACGTATAATGCAGTATCACTCAGCAATGAAATCTATGTCATCAGGCCCGTAGCAGCATAATGAGTGGATTTAGGTACGATGATTCTAACTGAAATAAGTCACACAGAAAAAGAAACATCATAAGATATCACTAATACACGGAATGTAAACTTGGCTACACAGGAACTGAATTCCAAAACAGAACAGGGTCTCAAATTTAGAAAACAAACTTATGCTTGCTTAAGGGTAAAGGTGAGTTGGGGTGCTGCATAAAACCAGAGATTGAAATGAGCACAGATAAAATTCCTTCAGCCAAATATGGAATAGACAAGAGCTACTCCTTGCTCAACGAAATGGACTCAACACCCCATATTAAATGCCTAAGAATGTACCTCACTAGTAAGTATCTTAAAACCTATGGATTGCTATGTCTCCAAAAGAGAATCAAGCGTGTGTACAGGGGCATAAACGCAGCAGTGATAGGATTGGAGAGGTTCGGTGAGCAAATGAAGACCGTTTGAAGTCATATTGCATGGTACCCATTCCACGGGTCTCAACTCTCCAGTTTTAAGGTATTCTTCCTTCAGCTAAAACATGCATGTGGAACCCAGAGTATGATGAACCGTGTGAACGGGAGACGTGTTCAAATATGTCTCAGTTTTCCTCCCCTGGTACTCGTGTGCAACATTCCAGACGCTTTACTAACACTCTCCCCAAGTGGAGAGTCAGCGCCTTTAACCTCCTGTTTGGCCCAGTTTGCAATTTCTGCGGAAGATGAACAGGAATAGGGAGAACCAATGAGAGACTAGCTGGAGGTGTCTGGACGGGCAAATTTAACTCTCATTTCCCACCAGGAAGAGGAATTAACCAAAGGCTCAGCGTGCCGTGCCGGATCCAGATTAGGGCCTGAAACCATCCTGCGGTGTTGCGGCCTGCTCAAAAGAAAGCGAGTTGAAGAAAGGAGCTCAGGGGCACTGTAATTCACAAACCTGCAGAGTTATAAATGACAGCTATCGTCCAAAAATATACTGAAGTAAGGCTGCCAAGAGGACTTGAAAGCGGGGCAGAATTGCAGGAAACTGATTTCAGGAGGTAGACTGGAATTGAATTGAAAGCATAGGAAAAGAGGCAGAACGTCCACAATGATGCACTTGTCCAAAGAGGGCGTATGCGTTTTTTCCTGAATATATTCAGGAAGAAACGCATACGCACTTTTTGGCCAACCAAGCAAGCTTGCAAAGGAAATCTGCACTACAATGAAGTCTCACTTCCCCCCGGTCAAAAGGGCCATCTGAAAAAAGTGTAAAATCCAGAAAGGCAGGACAGGCCATGGAGAACTGGGAGCCTTGTTATGCTGATGGGTGGGATGTAAATTGCCAACAGACACTCGGGAGAAGTGTATGGTGTTTCCTGAAACATCTAAGAAACAAAGCAACAGAGCCTAGGGCACTTCCACTTATGGTCCTATAGCTTAGGGAAATTAAAATCAAAAAGACACAGCCACCCCAAAGTTTGGGACGCCTCTGTTTACAAGAACCTCGTTTACCGTACAAGTTCAATATCACAGAAAGTGAAAAATGGATAAAGAACTTGTGGTACTTACGTACAATGCAGTATCACTCAGCAATGAAATCTATGTCATCAGGCCCATAGCAGCATAATGAGTGGATTCAGGTACGATGATTCTAACTGAAATAAGTCACACAGAAAAAGAAACATCGTAAGATATCTCTAATACAAGGTATGTTAACTTGGCTACACAGGAACTGAATTCCAAAACAGAACAGGGTCTCAAATTTAGAAAACCAACTTATGCTTGCTTAAGGGGAAAGGTGAGTTGGGGTGCTGCATAAAACCAGAGATTGAAATGAGCACAGATAAAGTTCCTTAAGCCAAATATGGAATAGACAAGAGCTACTCCTTGCTCAACGAAATGGACTCAACACCCCATATTAAACGCCTAAGAATGTACCTGACTAGTAAGTATCTTAAAACCTATGGATTGCTATGTCTCCAAAAGAGAATCAAGCGTGTGTACAGGGGCATAAACGCAGCAGTGATAGGATTGGAGAGGTTCGGTGAGCAAATGAAGACCCTTTGAAGTCATATTGCATGGTACCCATTCCACGGGTCTCAACTCTCCAGGTTTAAGGTATTCTTCCTTCAGCTAAAACATGCATGTGGAACCCAGAGTATGATGAACCATGTGAACGGGAGACGTGTTCAAATATGTCTCAGTTTTCATACCCTGGTACTCGGGTGCAACATTCCAGACGCTTTACTAACACTCTCCCCACTTGGAGAGTCAGCGCCTTTTACCTCCTGTTTGGCCCAATTTGCAATTTCTGCGGAAGATGAACAGGAATAGGGAGAACCAATGAGAGACTAGCTGGAGGTGTCTGGACGGGCAAATTTAACTCTCATTTCCCACCAGGAAGAGGAAATAACCAAAGGCTCAGCGTGCCGTGCCAGATCCAGATTAGGTCCTGAAGCCATCCTGCGGTGCTGCGGCCTGCTCAAAAGAAAGCGAGTTGAAGAAAGGAGCTCAGGGGCACTGTAATTCACAAACCTGCAGAGTTATAAATGACAGCTATCGTCCAAAAATATACTGAAGTAAGGCTGCCAAGAGGACTTGAAAGCGGGGCAGAATTGCAGGAAACTGATTTCAGGAGGTAGACTGGAATTGCATTTCAAGCATAGGAAAAGAGGCAGAACGTCCACAATGATGCACTTGGCCAAAAAGGGCGTATGCGTTTTTTCCTGAATATATTCAGGAAAAAACGCATACGCTCTTTTTGGCCAACCAAGCAAGTTTGCAAAGGAAATCTGCACTACAATGAAGTCTCACTTCCCCCCGGTCAAAAGGGCCATCTGAAAAAAGTGTAAAATCCAGAAAGGCAGGACAGGCCATGGAGAACTGGGAGCCTTGTTATGCTGATGGGCGGGATGTAAATTGGCAACAGACACTCGGGAGAAGTGTATGGTGTTTCCTGAAACATCTAAGAAACAAAGCAACAGAGCCTAGGGCACTTCCACTTATGGTCCTATAGCTTAGGGAAATTAAAATCAAAAAGACACAGCCACCCCAAAGTTTGGGACGCCTCTGTTTACAAGAACCTCGTTTACCGTACAAGTTCAATATCACAGAAAGTGAAAAATGGATAAAGAAGTTGTGGTACTTACATACAATGCAGTATCACTCAGCAATGAAATCTGTGTCATCAGGCCCATAGCAGCATAATGAGTGGATTCAGGTATGATGATTCTAACTGAAATAAGTCACACAGAAAAAGAAACATCATAAGATATCAGTAATACACGGAATGTAAACTTGGCTACACAGGAACTGAATTCCAAAACAGAACAGGGTCTCAAATTTAGAAAACCAACTTATGCTTGCTTAAGGGGAAAGGTGAGTTGGGGTGCTGCATAAAACCAGAGATTGAAATGAGCACAGATAAAGTTCCTTAAGCCAAATATGGAATAGACAAGAGCTACTCCTTGCTCAACGAAATGGACTCAACACCGCATATTAAACACCTAAGAATGTACCTGACTATTAAATATCTCAAAACCTATGGATTGCTATGTCTCCAAAAGAGAATCAAGCATGTGTACAGGGGCATAAACGCAGCAGTGATAGGATTGGAGAGGTTCGGTGAGCAAATGAAGACCCTTTGAAGTCATATTGCATGGTACCCATTCCACGGGTCTCAACTCTCCAGGTTTAAGGTATTCTTCCTTCAGCTAAAACATGCATGTGGAACCCAGAGTATGATCAACCATGTGAACGGGAGACGTGTTCAAATATGTCTCAGTTTTCCTCCCCTGGTACTCGGGTGCAACATTCCAGACGCTTTACTAACACTCTCACCACTTGGAGAGTCAGCGCCTTTAACCTCCTGTTTGGCCCAGTTTGCAATTTCTGCGGAAGATGAACAGGAATAGGGAGAACCAATCAGAGACTAGCTGGAGGTGTCTGGACGGGCAAATTTAACTCTCATTTCCCACCAGGAAGAGGAAATAACCAAAGGCTCAGCATGCCGTGCCGGATCCAGATTAGGGCCTGAAGCCATCCTGCGGTGTTGCGGCCAGCTCAAAAGAAAGCGAGTTGAAGAAAGGAGCTCAGGGGCACTGTAATTCACAAACCTGCAGAGTTATAAATGACAGCTATCGTCCAAAAATATACTAAAGTAAGGCTGCCAAGAGGACTTGAAAGCGGGGCAGAATTGCAGGAAACCGATTTCAGGAGGTAGACCGAAATTGCATTGAAAGCATAGGAAAAGAGGCAGAACGTCCACAATGATGCACTTGGCCAAAAAGGGCGTATGCGTTTTTTCCTGAATATATTCAGGAAAAAACGCATACGCCCTTTTTGGCCAACCAAGCAAGCTTGCAAAGGAAATCTGCACTACAATGAAGTCTCACTTTCCCCCGGTCAAAAGGGCCATCTGAAAAAAGTGTAAAATCCAGAAAGGCAGGACAGGCCATGGAGAACTGGGAGCCTTGTTATGCTGATGGGCGGGATGTAAATTGCCAACAGACACTCCGGAGAACTGTATGGTGTTTCCTGAAACATCTAAGAAACAAAGCAACAGAGCCTAGGGCACTTCCACTTATGGTCCTATAGCTTAGGGAAATTAAAATCAAAAAGGCACAGCCAGCCTAAAATTTGGAACGGCTCTGTTCACAAGAACCTCGTTTAAAGTACAAGTTCAACATCGCAAAAAGTGAAAAATGGATAAAGAAGTTGTGGTATTTACTTACAAAGCAATGAAATCTATGTCATCAGGCCTGTAGCAGCATAATGAGTGGATTCAGGTATGATGATTCTAACTGAAATAAGTCACACAGAAAAAGAAACATCATAAGATATCAGTAATACACGGAATGTAAACTTGGCTACACAGGAACTGAATTACAGAACAGAACAGGGTCTCAAATTTAGAAAACCAACTTATGCTTGCTTAAGGGTAAATGTGAGTTGGGGTGCTGCATAAAACCAGACATTGAAATGAGCACAGATAAATTTCCTTAAGCCAAATATGGAATAGACAAGAGCTACTCCTTGCTCAACGAAATGGACTCAACACCCCATATTAAACGCCTAAGAATGTACCTGACTAGTAAGTATCTTAAAACCTATGGATTGCTATGTCTCCGAAAGAGAATCAAGCATGTGTACAGGGGCATAAATGCAGCAGTGATAGGATTGTAGAGATTCGGTGAGCAAATGAAGACCCTTTGATGTCATATTGCATGGTACCCATTCCACGGGTCTCAACTCTCCAGGTTTAAGGTATTATTCCTTCAGCTAAAACATGCATGTGGAACCCAGAGTATGATGAACCATGTGATCGGGAGACGTGTTCAAATATGTCTCAGTTTTCGTACCCTGGTACTCGGGTGCAACATTCCAGATGCTTTACTAACACTCTCCCGACTTGGAGAGTCAGTCCCTTTAACCTCCTGTTTGGCCCAGTTTGCAATTTCTGCGGAAGATGAACAGGAATAGGGAGAACCAATGAGAGACTAGCTGGAGGTGTCTGGACGGGCAAATTTAACTCTCATTTCCCACCAGGAAGAGGAAATAACCAAAGGCTCAGCGTGCCGTGCCGGAACCAGATTAGGGCCTGAAGCCATCCTGCGGTGTTGCGGCCAGCTCAAAAGAAAGCGAGTTGAAGAAAGGAGCTCAGGGGCACTGTAATTCACAAACCTGCAGAGTTATAAATGACAGCTATCGTCCAAAAATATACTGAAGTAAGGCTGCCAAGAGGACTTGAAAGCGGGGCAGAATTGCAGGAAACCGATTTCAGGAGGTAGACTGGAATTGAATTGAAAGCATAGGAAAAGAGGCAGAACGTCCACAATGATGCACTTGGCCAAAGAGGGCGTATGCGTTTTTTCCTGAATATATTCAGGAAGAAACGCATACGCCCTTTTTGGCCAACCAAGCAAGCTTGCAAAGGAAATCTGCACTACAATGAAGTCTCACTTCCCCCCGGTCAAAAGGGCCATCTGAAAAAAGTGTAAAATCCAGAAAGGCAGGACAGGCCATGGAGAACTGGGAGCCTTGTTATGCTGAGGGGCGGGATGTAAATTGCCAACAGACACTCGGGAGAAGTGTATGGTGTTTCCTGAAACATCTAAGAAACAAAGCAACAGAGCCTAGGGCACTTCCACTTATGGTCCTATAGCTTAGGGAAATTAAAATCAAAAAGACACAGCCACCCCAAAGTTTGGGACGCCTCTGTTTACAAGAACCTCGTTTACCGTACAAGTTCAATATCACAGAAAGTGAAAAATGTATAAAGAACTTGTGGTACTTACGTACAATGCAGTATCACTCAGCAATGAAATCGATGTCATCAGGCCCGTAGCAGCATAATGAGTGGATTCAGGTACGATGATTCTAACTGAAATAAGTCACACAGAAAAAGAAACATCGTAAGATATCACTAATACAAGGTATGTTAACTTGGCTACACAGGAACTGAATTCCAAAACAGAACAGGGTCTCAAATTTAGAAAACCAACTTATGCTTGCTTAAGGGGAAAGGTGAGTTGGGGTGCTGCATAAAACCAGAGATTGAAATGAGCACAGATAAAGTTCCTTAAGCCAAATATGGAATAGACAAGAGCTACTCCTTGCTCAACGAAATGGACTCAACACCCCATATTAAACGCCTAAGAATGTACCTGACTAGTAAGTATCTTAAAACCTATGGATTGCTATGTCTCCAAAAGAGAATCAAGCGTGTGTACAGGGGCATAAACGCAGCAGTGATAGGATTGGAGAGGTTCGGTGAGCAAATGAAGACCCTTTGAAGTCATATTGCATGGTACCCATTCCACGGGTCTCAACTCTCCAGGTTTAAGGTATTCTTCCTTCAGCTAAAACATGCATGTGGAACCCAGAGTATGATGAACCATGTGAACGGGAGACGTGTTCAAATATGTCTCAGTTTTCATACCCTGGTACTCGGGTGCAACGTTCCAGACGCTTTACTAACACTCTCCCCACTTGGAGAGTCAGCGCCTTTTACCTCCTGTTTGGCCCAATTTGCAATTTCTGCGGAAGATGAACAGGAATAGGGAGAACCAATGAGAGACTAGCTGGAGGTGTCTGGACGGGCAAATTTAACTCTCATTTCCCACCAGGAAGAGGAAATAACCAAAGGCTCAGCGTGCCGTGCCGGATCCAGATTAGGTCCTGAAGCCATCCTGCGGTGCTGCGGCCTGCTCAAAAGAAAGCGAGTTGAAGAAAGGAGCTCAGGGGCACTGTAATTCACAAACCTGCAGAGTTATAAATGACAGCTATCGTCCAAAAATATACTGAAGTAAGGCTGCCAAGAGGACTTGAAAGCGGGGCAGAATTGCAGGAAACCGATTTCAGGAGGTAGACTGGAATTGCATTTCAAGCATAGGAAAAGAGGCAGAACGTCCACAATGATGCACTTGGCCAAAAAGGGCGTATGCGTTTTTTCCTGAATATATTCAGGAAAAAACGCATACGCTCTTTTTGGCCAACCAAGCAAGTTTGCAAAGGAAATCTGCACTACAATGAAGTCTCACTTCCCCCCGGTCAAAAGGGCCATCTGAAAAAAGTGTAAAATCCAGAAAGGCAGGACAGGCCATGGAGAACTGGGAGCCTTGTTATGCTGATGGGCGGGATGTAAATTGCCAACAGACACTCGGGAGAAGTGTATGGTGTTTCCTGAAACATCTAAGAAACAAAGCAACAGAGCCTAGGGCACTTCCACTTATGGTCCTATAGCTTAGGGAAATTAAAATCAAAAAGACACAGCCACCCCAAAGTTTGGGACGCCTCTGTTTACAAGAACCTCGTTTACCGTACAAGTTCAATATCACAGAAAGTGAAAAATGGATAAAGAAGTTGTGGTACTTACATACAATGCAGTATCACTCAGCAATGAAATCTGTGTCATCAGGCCC